>NC_052622.1:45988966-46096909 GCF_016545825.1 Eucalyptus grandis | reverse complement strand
GATCACCGCCTCTCTCTCCTAGAACTCTCCAGATCTCTCTCCCTCTCTTTACTCGTCCAGATTTCTCTCTCTCTCTCCAGGCTATTCCTCCGCCGCAATTGTTGACAAATGGGTCAACAACTTGCAATAAAATAATAGGAAGAAGATGGTGTGGGAAGTCGGTGGATGTGCCGACTTTGTCCCCTATAAATAGGGCTCTTGCCTCTTGTGTGCGTAAGTGTGTGAAATGTGTGTGGAGTGTGTACGCAAGTGTGTTGGGGTGTGTACGTGAGGTGTGTGGGTGAGTGTAGGGGTCTTGTGAAGTGTAAGTTTAGAGTGATAGAGGAGAAAATATTCAGTGGTATGTGCGCGCCACGTCATCCGCAGATGTGGCGCGCACGTTCCACTCAGCTTTCGACACCTGTCGTGTGGGACCCGCTGGAAAATGAAAGGATCCGCTCAGCTCGGATCGGCTCGGCTCGGCTCGTTGGCAGAAACAATGTCAGGTCAATAAATGCTTGAACGCTCCCGCCCAAAAAATTTCTCACTCCTCAATTGAATTTATTGGCTTTTCTCTCTCTCTCCTCGCAGGAGAACAAACAGAGAAGGACCGTCTGTTTCCTTCTCCGCGCATCCGGTTCCGGCTCCGCCTCTGCCTCCCAAAAGCCTCGCCGGTCGTCGCCTCCTTCAAGAGCCTCGCCAGTCGCAGTTGGGTCCTCACCTCCTCCGCCTCCGGCTGTTCCAAACGTGGAGATCGAGCACAAGGTTTGTGCTCGCGTTGGTTACTCGGCAACTTTTGGACCTCCGACGAACGCGTCATCAGCTCCGACTCCGAGTAGCCCGAGGTCTTTGGACTCTATGTCCTCGAGGTCGACGGTCGGGACGTGAGGGCCTCGTGCTTCTTCTGCTCCCCGCCTCCCAAAAGCATCGCCGGTCATCTGCCGCTGACACATTGCCCCCTGAGAGCCCCGCTGATTGCAGCTGGTTCCCGAGCCCCCTCTGCCTCTGCCTCCGCCTTCGACTATTTTCAACGCGGAGATCGAGCACAGGAGGAGAAGAGAAGAGAAGGACAAAACCACCCCCTTCCCTCCCCTCCCGTCTCCTAAACTCCTCTCGTGGTTCCGGACAGCTTCATCGATGCCTTCGATAGTTGTGCCCGATTCAGCTCAACCCCGGAGAACTCCAGAAGCAAGAGCAAAGAGAAGAAGATGAAGGCGAAGGTCCAGCTCGAGGCCGATGGCGGTCGCGTCTTCGGCGGAGTCGGACAAGAAGCACAAGAAGGAAAAGAAGAGCGGCAGTAAAGGCTCCGAATCCAAGCAGCCGAAGCTCCCGGAGCATCAGGGGATGCGAAGAAGGAGAAGAAGAGGAAGGCGCTGGAGTTGCGCAAGGACGACGAGGAAGACGAGCGAGACCAGCTCCGAGTTGGTTGACCCCGAGAACTTGAAGGGGAAGAAGAAGAAAAAGAAGAAGGCGAGGTTGAGGGGCGGCGATAATAAGGTGGCTCAGGAGGAGAAACCCAACGCTGTGTTGAATTTCAGGATCTTGGACAGCTTGAGGTTGAAGTTGAAGGACAATGGTATCGAGGCGCTGTTTCCCATTCAGAGCATGACGTTTGATATCGTCCACGATGGGACTGATTTGGTCGGCCGTGCCTGCACTGGTCAGGTATGAACATCTTTTTATTTGAATTTCGTAGGATTGACATGTTGATGGTCGCGTGCTTGTTTGAAATCTGCTAATTAACTGACAATTTAGAGAAGTGAATGGTCTGGACGTTGGAGTAATGATAGTGTGTGATGCGGAAAAGGGTCACGAAGCTGACATATATGAAAAGAGAAGCAGGTTTTATCTGCTCTATGAGTAGTGAATGGTTGATGTATGAGCTTGGTGAATATTGTTTTAATTAACAGCACGACAGAGCAATCATGGTGTAGAGTGTAGCAAAGTGCACTTGGTTCGTGAACTGTCTTTTGTGCATTTCTGGTCCTAAATCTCTGTATTTCTGCCCCTGATTGTCATTGCAAAAGTCAAATTCCAACCGATCTTTTCAGGCATTCGAACCTACAGCTGGTAATTCGACCAAAAAACCTACAGCTATATAAGTCTTCTAGTTTGTGGCAGTCATCTGTACATTAGTTCATTGGTGTTATTTGACATAAAAAAAAAAAAACCAAAAGTGGCGTGAAGACTGTTTGGCCGCAGTCGCATTTCAAGTTTTTTAAAGATGATTGGCTGCTAGGAACATGAGTTTTCGAACTGGTTGCTCATTGCTGTAGTTGATGGGTTTTAATTTTTGAGCACTGATTATCACCTTGTTCACTGTGAATTGTACCTGGGCAAAACTCTAGCTTTTGTCTTGCCCATTTTGGAATCTCTGACGAATGGGCCTGCAAAACCTCAAGGAAGACAGGATGTGGTAAGCCACCAAGTGTTTTGGTGCTTTTACCTACTAGGGAATTGGCCAAGCAGGTATTGGAATCAAGCTTATAGAAATAATCTCAGGTTTGGTTTTTACATTCTTCATGGAGTTTCTTTCCTAGTAATTTGGCTATTTGCAAATGCAATAGTGTGAAGAGCCTGTTTCAAGTACATTGTTCATTTAACATACTTGGCTTTTATTATAGGAGTTTGTGGGCTTTGGAGCAAATCATCAGACATCCTCGATGAAAGTGAGGATATCTCCTTGAGGCTTCTCAGTCCTCTCCTTGCTAGTGTTTTAAAAGAAAATAAGGTAATTGTGTTGTTCCTTTTGCCATTTCAGAGTGGTTTCTGTTTGCTTTAGTTTCTAATAAGGTGTATAATGTGATTTAGAAAGTTGCACCTTTGTGTTGGAAGCTTGGAGACAGGGTCATTACCAGCTGTGTAGCTAAGCTTGGACCTCTTCTTTGGGGAGCAGTACAATCCAATGGCTCTACTGTGGATGATTACTCTCCAGTTGTGGCTTCTGTATGTGAAATGAGCCAACTATGGAGAACATTAAGTTAACTTAAAAATCATAGCCTATGACCATGCATTATAGATCAACCTATAGATGTCTCCATCTTTATGCTTAAAAGGCGGCACCTTAATAGAAATTTGAGTGGTCTGACTTGATTGATGATAAACAATCTATATCTGAGAAGACAATCAGACACCATCTAATAAGTGTAAGCTGGACTTCATGCAATGTCTATTTACCATGGTAGTTGAATGATAAAATAATGATTAGATTTTTGTTACTTTGTGGCTGTTTATTTAATTGTTTTTTTTTTTTATCTTTTTTTCTTCTGGGGTGTTTTCCTGTCAAAACAGTGATCCAAGAAAGAAGTCAGAGCCACCATTGAGAAGGATCCTGGGAGCTTAACGCCCATTGCTTGGAGATAGGAAGGTCAGTGTCGACCCAAGTTTGTTGCTTTTTCATCTCTAAATATAGGGCGCAAAGAACAAATGGAGAAAGCAGGGAGAAAGAACGAATGGGAAAAGAAAAACAAGAGAGGGAAAAAAGAGAAGCTGAGGGGAAAGCTGGCAGCAGAACATGATCATCTATCAACTGGAGTCCAAGATAAGGGAATTACGGCAAGTCATCAAAAGTTTAATCATGCAGTACACACAATTGATTCTCTGTAGTCAACATGATTCCAACAATCTGGACATTTGTTGTTCTGTATACCATGCTGTGGAAGAAAAGATGAGTTTTTAACACCGGCAAATGAGGAAGAGTCAATTGTATCATCTGAACCTATTATTGATGCTGAAAGCAAGGTGGCTAATAGTTATATAGATGCAGAAGTACTTTTCTCAACTCTTTTTGCTTTTATTGCTTTAATGTGACTGCAAACCCTTAGATTTCTCTGGTTAAATCTGGTGCAATCATAAGCAAGTATTATGTCGTAGATGCTTTTGCTTACCACAAGTACTGCCTTTGCAATGAAGCGATATGCATGAAATTTTATGTTCTCATACCAAACTTTGATTTCAGTCAATCATAGCAGCAAAAATGTTATGGCTTGGCAGAAGTGAATGTCTGATAGAAATCATGTTGGCCATAGAAATTATAGTCGTCCTCATCACCTTCATTAATGGACTCCTCTTGTCTCATGTTTTTATGTAATATGATCCCATTCGATGCTTGGGGTATCTCTGCTTTCTCTGACATCATTCCTTGCAGATGAATTGGTTAAGCATACTCCTTTTCTGCCATTGGCAGTGTATGAAACATAATTCACATGTCATGGAAAATTCTGTTAGATTTAACTCAACATGAAAAATATATTCTGATTACACTTTTGACTTCTAATAGAAAATGCAGCTTCTTTCTCAAAATTTGGCAAGAACAATCTGATTTCTCAGTGTAATTTCCATCATGTAGATATCATAGGTTTGAGAATGAATATCTTTACTCCAGGTGTCTACATGACTGCATGTTACTTTCCTTCCTCTTGCCCAATGCAGAGCATTTTATTTTTATGGAGTTTCTGAAGTTCTTGTGGGTTTGAATTTGAAATGATCTCAGATATCTCACTTTAGCTGGCTTTTCCAGAACTCGTGAATGATTTTTATTACTTGTAGGGAGATGACGCATCTGAGAATGCTGACGAACTGTCAAAGGAAGAGTTGGGTCAACTTGTTGCTTCTTGTTGGACAGGGGAAAGACAGAGAAGGAAAGCGGGGAAGACTTTGCAAGAGATAATAATGAGGAACAAAGTAGGGAGATCCCAAAAGACACGCGTGATGGTATTGATGATATATATGCGTTAGAAACTGCTAACAGCGAAAAGAAAGAGTATGATAATGTGGAAGATGCATTTGATGAAGATTCTGCAGCGAAGGATCATTATGATTTCAGTTCTCATTACAAAGGTGGATCAGTTAGTGACTCAGACGATGAATTAGACTTTGAAGGTTCGCTTTTATGGCTTCCTGTGAATTTGAATATCCTATTTTAAATCGAGAAATTATTCAGTAGTATGAGCGCGCCACATCATCTGCTGACGTGGTGCGCATCTACCACTCAGATATCGACACATGTCTGTAGGTTGTCAAGACTTCTGTTTTCATATTTACTTTTTAAGAATCTTTCATTTATTCTTGAGTTTTTTATGCTCATAATCCATTGAAATTCATGATGGACAGACTATAATTTGCTAGAGGAAGTGAAGAGGGTGACTGAAGCAACTCACAGAACAAGAACTAAATTAAGTGTGCATCCTTTTTTTAAGTTGCCGTTTCCCCTCCGAAACCTCCGGCGTGCAGCTGCTAGTAGGAGAACGAAAATCTTGTTCCTTCCAAGTGGACTGTCAAGAGTTGACAAGCAAAGGGAAAAGACCTTGGGTTTCCTGATGGTATCCTAATTAATGGCTTCGGTCCCTATCAATATGACAAGCAACTTGTTCCAGACGGCATTACTTATCTGATAATCAATGTTGAACCAGGTAAGCTATGGCATACATCTGTGAGCTTATAAGTTTTGGCCATACAGTGAGTGATTTTAGAGTTATACTTATGGGCAGTCACTTGATTTGCAGTACCATCCTCAACTTTTTAGAGATGAAGAAAGTAACACAACCTTTTGTTTTACGTGAAACAGCAAAAACTTACCGCATTAGGGTGCGCAATGTTGGTATTTCCACTAGTTTAAATTTCAGAATACAGAATCATAACTTACTACTGGTGGAGACTGAAGGATCATACACGGTTCAGCAAATTTATACAAACATGGATATTCATGTGGGGCAGTCATACTCATTCTTAGTCACAATGGATCAAAATGCAAGCACTGACTACTTCATAGTTGCCTCTCCGAGCTTCAACTCCTCTAAGTTCAGTAAAGCCGCTGGAGTTGCTGTGTTGCACTACTCCAACTCTCAAGGGCCGGCTTTGGGCCCTCTCCCTGATCCTGGTGAGAACGATGCATATGCCTCAATGAATCAAGCCAGATCCATAAGGTTGTAGCTAATGGTAACTCTCATCTATTTAATACATCTAGTTTTATTATGTGCTGAATGCAATTCAAAACTAATGTCGAAGTCTTACACTTTAATTTGGTCTGTATCTATTTCTGTCTTCCTTTGGGCTCATAATTTTCTTCACCATCTTAGGTATAACAACTGGGTGAGATAACATGTTTGGACTCTGGTGTTTTTACTTAGTTACGAGCCTTTTGTTTTCTCCTGCACATTGGCTTATTGATGTTAAATAAATCTCATATTCAGATGGAATGTCTCTGCTGGTGCTGCTCGTCCGAATCCACAAGGTTCTTTTAGGTATGGTGACATTACTGTTACTGATGTGTATGTCTTCCTTAACAGATCTCCGGAGCTTATCAATGGGAAATGGCGTACCACCTTGAATGGTATATCTTATTTACCACCTTCAACTCCCCTAAAGCTTGCGCAGCAGTTCAACCTTCTTGGTCTTTACAAGCTTGATTTCCCGAATAGACTAATGAACAGACCCGCCAAACTTGATACTTCTTTGATAAATGGAACTTATAAAGCTTTTCTGGAAATCATCTTCCAGAACAATGGCACTAATGTCCAGAGCTACCACTTAGATGGCTATGCGTTCTTCGTCGTGGGGTGAGCCTCTAGCCTTGTCTTTCTAAAAAGCTTGGTACTCTGCCCCCTTTTCTTCCCTAGAATTTGAAAGATAAATGAGTTGGCGATATTGTGGTGCACTGCAGTATGGACTTTGGAGTGTGGACAGAAAGTAGCAGAACCACTTATAACAAATGGGATGGAGTTGCTCGTTCCACTACACAGGTACCTCTATGCTCTCTATCTTATGTGCTTGATCCTGAGTATTAAATCAATTCTTGGGGCAAAGATCCTGCATTTAAAGTTTTCCCACAGGCAGAGTGTTTATATATTTGAAAGTTCATGAACGCCTAATTATTGTTCATCTTTGCAACGGTGTGGAATATCAGTTGGGTGCCTGTTATAATTTTTACAAGTCGTTTTTTTTAGCGCAAACTTCTAGTTGGCACTACTGTTAGCTTTACTTTATCAGAATCTTTCTGTATTGCTGTTATGGAAATCTGAAGACATCCTTTGTTACTTGGAAGGAAATTTTTATAGTTTAAAAATATGCCAAAAAAGGCTCTGTATGATTAGGAAGTTCCATCTGTATTACAGGTTTTTCCTGGAGCTTGGACAGCCATCTTGGTTTCACTTGACAATGCTGGCATTTGGAATCTTCGCACTGAGAATCTTGACTCATGGTATCTGGGTCAGGAATTGTATGAGTGTTGTCAATCGAGAAAATGACACAACCGAGTTTCAGTTGCCTGATAATACCATATACTGCGGCGTACTATCTTCGTTTCAGAAGTAAGATCTCACAAAGCCAACTGACAGCAGCTTAGTTAATCACTACCTATTGATTTGAGGAAAATAAGCTGGTAGCAAGTAATATCCATTCCAATAGATGTTTTTCTTGGAATGGACTAGGTTAATATTTTGGTTGAGCATTCGACTCATCTATATTTGATAGTTTAAAAGCAAAAGCCAATGCACAAACATGTGCACACATGTTTACATGCTCACCTGCATCCATCTCTAATTGACATAAATGCATCCATGCAGATGCATGCAATAGAGAGACATCCTGAGAGCCTCATGATTTTTCTAACTGCATGTCTCCCTTGATGAGTATTATATATTGGAAAAGAGCCGTGGCCAACCAGGGATTTAGTATTCTCTTGTTTGGAACTTTACATCTTTCCTAGAATAACGTTTTTGTTCCTTGTTCTGCAGTGACCAAGCTCAGAGGTTCAAGTTTTCCAGCGCATCATCTACTTCTAATGGCCGTAAAATATTTCTAATAGCATTAGTAGCAGTAGCGTTTGGGTGCTTTGTCCTTTCGCCAAGTTAAATGATTCTGCAGCGACGTCTTACTGTTATAGCAAAATGGGAGCATTTTCCATGCTTTGAGGTTGAAGGCAAGCTATGGCTCTTCGATTGCGGAGGTCAAGATGCCAAGAGAACAAGTCAACCTACAATTTTGCTGGTCGAGAATGGTAGCAAAGAGGTGGAATCTCCTAACGGCAATTAAATCTATCATACTATGCAATTGAAAGTGCTATGCATGTAAGAGAGGATTGTAGAATACTAATCTTTTAGAAGTGAGTCAGTGGGATCTCTATACTTAATAGTGCTGTCTCTGTTCATTCGTCTTTTTGTGGGTATTTGTATTGTTTTCTATTTAAACATAAATAGAGGAAGGCCTTTTTGAAGGTTTATGTTGATGGAAGTGTTTATTCTGTAAGCCAAATCAGATATCACTTCTAAGGTTCTTCTTCAAACATTGCCTTCCAGCATGCGAACCTTGTTAGTGTCACAGGGCACTGTTCATCTTTAAGTTTGAAGATACGTGCTTTCTAGTTTCAATTGCATTGCAAACTTGAGCTTCATTCATTCATATCTTGATATAGGCATTCCGCTTTGACGTGTTTGGCAGATTTGTCAAACTGAATTCAACGGACCTGGAAGGATTCTTCATTTCTTTCATTGACTTGTTCCTTGATCTCTCATCCTCCAGGTAGTATACTCCTAATATACTAGAAGTCAACGAAATAAGATTGTTCTTGCCAAATTTTGAGAAAAAAGCTGCATTTTCTTATTTACATAAAAACACGAGACAAGAGGAGTCCATTAATGAAGGTGATGAGGACGACTATAATTTCTATGGCCAACACGATTTCTATCAGACATTCACTTCCGCCAAGCCATAACATTTTCGCTGCTATGATTGACTGAAATCAAAGTTTGGTATGAGAACATAAAATTTCATGCATATCGCTTCATTGCAAAGGCAGTACTTGTGGTAAGCAAAAAGCATCTACGACATAATACTTGCTTATGATTGCACCAGATTTAACCAGAGAAATCTAAGGGTTTGCAGTCACATTAAAGCAATAAAAGCAAAAGAGTTGAGAAAAGTACTTCTGCATCTATATAACTATTAGCCACCTTGCTTTCAGCATCAATAATAGGTTCAGATGATACAATTGACTCTTCCTCATTTGCCGGTGTTAAAAACTCATCTTTTTCTTCCACAGCATGCTATACAGAACAACAAATGTCCAGATTGTTGGAATCATGTTGACTACAGAAAATCAATTGTGTGTACTGCATGATTAAACTTTTGATGACTTGCCGTAATTCCCTTATCTTGGACTCCAGTCGATAGATGATCATGTTCTGCTGCCAGCTTTCCCCTCAGCTTCTCTTTTTTTCCCTCTCTTGTTTTTCTTTTCTCATTCGTTCTTTCTCCCCTGCTTTCTCCATTTGTTCTTTGCGCCCTATATTTAGAGATGAAAAAGCAACAAACTTGGGTCGACACTGACCTTCCTATCTCCAAGCAATGGGCGTTAAGCTCCCAGGATCCTTCTCAATGGTGGCTCTGACTTCTTTCTTGGATCACTGTTTTGACAGGAAACACCCCAGAAGAAAAAAGATAAAAAAAAACAATTAAATAAACAGCCACAAAGTAACAAAAATCTAATCATTATTTTATCATTCAACTACCATGGTAAATAGACATTGCATGAAGTCCAGCTTACACTTATTAGATGGTGTCTGATTGTCTTCTCAGATATAGATTGTTTATCATCAATCAACTCAGACAACTCAAATTTCTATTAAGGTGCCGCCTTTTTAAGCATAAAGATGGAGACATCTATAGGTTGATCTATAATGCATGGTCATAGGCTATGATTTTTAAGTTAACAAATTCGCGAGTCTTGAAACTGGAGATTCCCCTCAAACGTCTGGGGAAATATAATCTGGAAAGAGTCATCCAGGCAGTGATCCATGGAGCTGTACATTAGCAAACAGAAACATCTCTCAGCAGAGCCCAAGCTCTGAGGGATTTGGGATAAATAGAAAATTTGAAGCAGCAAAGCGAAAAGACAGTCAAGCACTTTGGTCATGGAACAAGACACTCCACATTGACATCTTATAAGTCACATTAATCTAAAATGCTATGTACTTAAATGCCAATGAATAAAGAACTAGTAACTTGATTTTTTAACACAGGAAAACATACCCAGGCTTAACATGACCACTAAGCGCAAGATAAGGTGTCTTCATTTGAGCTTGAGCTTCCCTCATCCTCTATGCAGACAAAGAAGGCGTGTCTGAATTCTTCATCTGCTTCAACTTCAACTCTTCCTGGTATTGCTTCATGCGCTTCTCTTGCTTCATTTTGCCAGGCCCTTTTCCATGAAATTTATGGGAAAGCAATCGGAAAGCTTCGCTTCCTTTGGGGTTAACTGTTGCAAACATTCAAAACAAGAAGATTGGCATAAAAACATCAAAGTAATGAATTGGCATTTCTTTCTCAGAGGCAAAAGAAATTATAATGGACAATTTAGTATTACAAGGCTTTATGATTAATATCTTTTTCGTTGAAAACTTACTATTCGGCCAAATTCATCTGCCCTTTCAATGCGGATCTCTTTATGTCCATCATCTGCAATGCCTACGAGCTTGCTTTCTTCTTATCCATGTTTCTACCACCCCCCACTCAATAGTTTCTTTAAGTGTTCCCCGTTCCTTAAGAGCTGATAGTTTCCATCTTAGACAAGCTTGTTATAGTAAGATACCTGGCCTCACTGAGTACAGCCAGAACCCGTTTATGACGAGCAAATACTTCTGCTGCTGCCTTTTTCCCAGCTTCGACACCTAAGAATTTCAGTCGCACATCGGGGCCAAGAAAAAAAAGCCAGTTGGATGAATTGATTTAATTTCTTGACTCAGAGAGGCCACACATATTCTCAACAGCAATAAGCCCAGAACATATAGCAACCATCTAATTTAAATAAGCATTATGAGGTAAACTATTTACCAGGTTGATGATAGGCATTAATATTAACTAATGAGGCGAATATCTCAACTGCTCGCTCATACAATGCTATAAGAGCCCCCACTGATCTAGGGGTCACTTCTTCAACGGTGACTTATAGACTCACGATCATTGGCATATAGAGCATAGCCCATTCCCTACAAAAGTTCACCATATCTAAAAGAGATCAATTGCAGAAAACAACCGAGTGACTATAAGTAAATCATCCACTGTACTCATGTCTCCTTTCCAAGAGAAGTGTGAGATCTTAAACTTCAGAAACAATAGACATAACAACTTCGACTATTGCTAGAATCTTCTTAAAGGTAAATATTAGTAGCTCTTATTGTAAATTAACTTGAAGCATTCCAAACAGATAGTCACCACAGGTAACACTAGGTTCAAGCTCCCAATCATGACCAGGTGGTCTCTCACAAAGCACTTCAATGAATGTTACAAAGATGTTGTGCACACCCTCTCTAAGATGTTGTTTGTAGCTATATCGAAATTAGACAATAACATGCATCAGGAATAATCATGTCACCAACATGTAAAAGTAATAGTGGCTTTACTTTATCAAAAATAACTTACGCATGCTGATCTGTGCTTCCTTTATTCCCATAAACAGTAAGCCCTTGATTGACCTGTGAAATGAACAATTTGAGATTTAACATTTTGGAAACTACAGATGGAGACGGAACTCCCTATTTTCACCAAAAAATTAAACACATACCCGATTGCCATCCAAATCAAATTGTTGCAGATACCAACTGAATAACAGAAGGCTGTCTTTGTAAGGAAGAATTACCATGTCCTGACAGCAGCAATTTAAAAAGTGAAACAATTGTCAATGACTGTAAACTGAAAGGGAAAAACTTTCAAAGACTGATAGTCACCTCACCTTGCGCTTTTTCGTTAGAGGGTTGTAAGATTGAATTAGGCCATCATAGAACCTGTAAAACAAACGATCAGGAATAGCAATAAAATGACATAAACAACCATTACTGCTGTAGACCATTATTGGAACAACAGCAGCAGCCAGCCATCACTGAAGGAACAGCAGTCACAAGTGAAAGAAGGAGATGAGGATTGACAAATAACATGCTCAACCAAGACAGAAATAAAGTATTGCTAGTGAATGTCTAGAGTGTTCACATCTCATCAAATGGCCACCAGGCCTTTATTCTAAGCCCAACTAATCCTTCAGCGAGCACTCCAGCATCCTGAAAATTATTAAGAAAATACATGAGTACATAAAAATTTTAAAAAAAGGGCACAAAGATTAAACCACGTAGTAATTACGAAAAAGTAAGAAAAAACATGTCAACATTATCTAATTACTGTAACCACAAAATTCAGCGGAGCTTTTTAAACTACTTCAGTTTTACTACTACTACTATACTACTAGTACTACCTAATAATAATAATAATAATAGCAGCAGAAGCAGTTCCAGTACTGTTTGACTATTGTATCAGAAATGTTCAATAGAAACTTTCTGATATACTTCAGTATTTTAATTGAAGGGAAAAAAAAGGCTTTCTAATTAAGAAAAGATAATAAAAATATAGCACTGTACCAATTAACATAATCAGATTATACTGCAAAAATTACGATTATACCTCTAATACGGCATTGTTATAATTGCTCATCTTTCCCCCCACTACCAGGAGCTTTGATTTTTTCCCGGCAATATCAACAAGGACTGGAGCTTCCTCATCCCGACCAACAGTGCTATCACCTGCACCTGGCTCAATATTTAACAATTGCTGCATTCTTCTCATTTTTGAGGGAACTTTAGAGGCAGCTGAAAGATTGTGTCCATTCCCAAGGACCCTTATACGACATATTTTTGCCTCTCTGCATATAGCCAAGAGAGGTCATAGCCTTCATCAGGGTTCATCAACTTGTTAGATTTATGTTCCCTTTTCTTTGGAAGTGCCTCTAAGTCAATTCCCAGCTTCAGTGAACCCTTAAAATCTGCAGAATGAGCCTTTTTTGTACTTGTTTTAGCAACAGGAGCAATATCATTGGGGAAAAGAAGGACAGCAGCATCACTAGTGTTCGATCTAGGAGCACTATCCAGTTCAGGAACAACTTCTCCAGGGGAACAAACGACCCCATAAGCCACCTGTGGGAAAGCTTTTGAATGTGAGAATAATGGTTCTGTTCAGCTATTTAATAGGTTCAATCTAGCCAAGGGAAAAGAAAACAAAGAGAAGGACTAACAGATAGAGAGAAAGTCTACTGGAATGGAAAACTAGAAGGAAAACTGTATTAAATGAGGGATTTGTTTGTTAACAGCCAAACCGTGGAGGGCGCATCAGATAAATGGTGGACATGTGCTAGAGAAAGAGACGTTATGGAATACTTCTCTATTGACCTTCTATTTTATTTTGTCTAAAGTCTTTTACCTTCATTTTTTTTTTTTTTGGGTGGGTCCAAAGTCTTTTCTGGCTCATACAGCCACTTAATATGTCATAGCAGAACCTCAAAATCCAAATAGTGCAATTAATTTAACAACATATATAATCGTCATGAACCATGCCAAAGAACTGAAGCAAGATTCACCTCACTACTCACTGTTATCCCCATTAGTTTAGTAAGTGATACATGACCGACAGAAAGATGAGCAAAGCTAGAGATGAAGTATGACAACTCCAACAAATCAAGCCCTGAAAATCAGCTTATGTATGGAAGCATTGTATATCCACCATGTAAGAGAACAACAATGGGATGAAGTAGCCAGAGTAAAAAATTTGAAGATTTCAGCAGCTTATCATGGGCAATGGAAGAATCTTTATTAGAAATGACAATAAAAGGATGGCATCGAAGTCCATTTCATCTAGAAAATTATTCCATGGAAGATGGCAAATCAGAAGCAATACCATTGTGTTCAGCAAACAAAAGAAAGCATAGGGTCCTATAAAAATCAAGAGATGCACCACTGGATGTGAAGAACCATTAGCATGATTATTCTCCATAGTTGGCTTTTTCACATACAGAAGCCACAACTGGAGAGTAATCATCTACAGTAGTGCCAATGGATTGTACTGCTCCCCAAAGAAGAGGTCCAAGCTTAGCTGCACAGCTGGTAATGACCCTGTCGCGAAGCTTCCAACACAAAGGTGCAACTTTCTAAATCACATTATACACCTTATTAGAAACTAAAGCAAACAGAAACCACTCTGAAAGGGCAGAAGGAACAACACAATTACCTTATTTTCTTTGAAAACACTAGCAAGGAGAGGACTGAGAAGCCTCATATCCTCACTTTCATTGAGGATGTCTGTGATGATTTGCTCCACAGCCCACAAACTCCTTTAATAAAAGCCAAGTATGTTAAATGAACAATATACTTGAAACAGGCTCTTCACACTATTGCATTTGCAAATAGCCAAATTACTAGGGAAGAAACTCCATGAAAAATGTACAAACCAAACCTGAGCAGGCATTGGAGGAGGCAAGGGATTCTTGATCATTGAGAAGATTTTTTCAGATGCTTACAGCCAAAAGCAGATTGTTGCGTTGATTAATAATTCAACATCATAATATGGCATCCTTTATTGTAGCAGGAGCAGTAAACTATACAAGTCCCAAAAAATGTTTACAAATTGATCAAACTCTATGTAAAAGTGCATGCTCATACAAAAAAATCCAAGAGCTGCACGTTGATCCTATCCTATCTATAAGTGCATGCTCATAGCAAAAAGACAGGAGCTGCACATTAATCATATCCTATGGAGAAGTGCATGCTCATAGCAAAAAAAAAAAAATCAAAGAGCTACACATCAATTCTACCCTATGTAGAAGTGCATGCTCATAGCCAAAAAGAAATCCAAAAGCTGCACTGATTGACATTAGTTAACTATCTACATTTTCAAGATAATTTGTTTCATCATTTCAAAGTCAAAAAGCGATGCTTCATCTTGCCCATGTTTCATCATTAAAGTCAATTCTGCAAACAAACATAATAAAAGTATTAGAATTACTTCATTTAAAAACAAGATAAGATAATTGATAAAATCATTTGATCACATTAAACAAGTGTCATACCTCATGCAAGGTGCCGCCTACGCATGAAGATGCTTTTCTTTTTCTCTTTTCCGCGGCGCCCTTAATCCGAGTATTTGGTACACCTTTCGGTCTTCTCTTAAGGGGATCAAATACTCGAATTCCATGATTTTCTACATATTCAGATTCATCACCTTCCTCCAAGAAATCAACATGATCTTTACCTATTAGAGATTGCATTTTAGTTGTAATTTGAGAACGAAGACGCAACAAGGCTGTAGTTGCAAGCTCCTCTGTTACATCATGATTGGCACTATCATTCATGACACTAAAAGCTAACTGCATCAACCTCTTCAAACGCAGTGTCTTTGAATTAACCGCATGATGAGAGCTTTGTGCAACATCTTCACAATAAATCCTCTGTTTTGCAACTTTTGTCCACCTCTTCAAAATATATTGCGATGGAATGCTTGTAATATTTGCAACATTTGTCAAGATGTAAAGAGCATGCCTACATAACCATCCTTGCATTTCAAATAACTTACAGCTACAAAAAATGGTAGAATCACTTCGACTAAAATGCACAATATGCTTTCGTTCATTACTTCCGGTTCCAAAGATATAAGTATGTAAAGGCCCATCGGTTTCTGATCGAAGAACATGTTCAGATAAAATGTAAGAACTCAGCCTGGAAATTCCTATAAATAATATGAGTATATACTTGTGTAGCATGTTGCAAAATTCCACTATTTTCAACCATAATATGTGGCTTTCCTCGAGCACACTCAAAATCATCAACAATTTCAGTGTTGCGCATTTTTTCAGCTTGCTTCTCATAATAACCAACAAATTCAGATAAAGTCATCGTCTTACACGCCATATCTTGAAATACATTGTTTGTGCTCTCACTTCTTTGCGTAGATCTAATTCCTGCAGAAAAAAAATCACGACCAAATGCAGGACACCATTTATGACGCAGGCGATATAGATTATCCAACCACTTGTTCCCACTTAAATTCCACTCCTGACACATAGCCTTCCAAGTTGTCTCCATTTCAATTTCAGATTCACAACGATATAGAAGCTTATGCCAATATTTATCACGAAAACCTGGCTTTCCAAGAAGATGTGCAATATGATGCGTAGCATTTTTCTCAATGTGCCATATACATAAACGATGATCAGAATTCGGGAAAACAGTTCTAATAGCATTTGCCATAGCATGATCTTGATAAGTGAAAATAGTTTTTGGTGCTTTATTACCCATTGCCTCCAAAAATGATTGAAATGCCCAAACAAAAGAAGCAATAGTCTCATCCATAAGAAATGCACAACCAAACAGAATATTTTTCCAGTGATGATTCACACCAACAAAAGGCGCACATATCATATTGTATTTATTTGTACGATAAGTAGTATCAAACACTACTACATCTCCAAAGCTATCATAATCCAACTTGGATAAACCATCAGACCAAAAAACATTGGTCAGCCTCTGATCCTCATCCAATTGAAATGTGTAAGAAAAATTGCTTCCATTTGATTGTAAGTAATTAAAATGATTGATAAGCCTTTGACAATCACCTGCATCAATCAGATTCCTTCTTTTCGATTGTAAGAAATTTTGACAATCACGCAATGTAAAGCCAATGTTATTTGCCCCACCTGCTTCATCACAAAGATAAGAATATGCTTTTGTAGCCCTTATACCAGCCCCAGTCATAGAAGTCAAGATACCTTTGCTAGTGTCTGTAATATGTCGATACGAGCGTATAAGGTGTTTTTGCTTATCTTCAATGAAAGGATGATTATGAACATCTTCAAACTTGGTAACTTCCCAGACTCCATTTTCAATTTTAAATTTAATGCAAGCCTCACATCCTGTTCTCTTCACTGTCCTATAAATATTTCTTTGTTCATGAGGTGGGATTGATGGAGAGTGTCCTTCACAATTGCATACAAATGTGCATCTTCGTAATACTCCTTTACTATTGTTCGCTTTTTTGTCCTTTTCGCACTCCAAATCCTTTGCAAATTGCATATGCATTGTATGTATTATAGGCTTCATTCTCATTAGCAAACACCATACCAATTCTGAATTCAAATTCTTCATTAACATTGTGTGCAATGATATTATCACTTGAAGCCTCTACAATTTGAGGAAAATATCTAATTATATAAAGAATAAAAATGAAATAAATACAAATTAATTCTAAAAGATGAAGTCATACCCATTTCGCCCGAGAATAGTTTGACTTTACTACCGAAGTGAATGTCAAACATGAGTTTTGGTACCCACCGACATTGGGTTCTTCTTAATTACAACCTCATAATCACTTGCAAAAACCTTTTAGCCAACATATTCTGGTCACATAAACAACAATAATCCATTAGCAAATAATAACTAAAATTGAAAGTGAAATAAAAATAAAAGCAACAATTATTAGTCCATATTACTAACAGCAGGAGCATTATTCAACCTTACCAAGAATAGGGCAACATAGGAACTAGATTGTCGAAAAGGTTGGGTGCACTCCAAGAACAAAGGTAAACGCAAAAGCCCCGAGGTTTTCTTGTCTGAAACTTATGCATCAACAATAATAACTGCAATCATAAAGAATCAAGGCTTTTGCCTTTACCCTAAAACAGAATACTAAAGCAATGAGCATGACAAAAATTCCCGATGCCAACGCAGTATTCTCAATCCTATCTCTCCAAACTACAAGAAATTGCATAGAGTTATTTGCAGAAAAAAGTTGTTTCATTACATGAAAGCTCCTGTAAAGGCAACCAAAATAAAATGAGATCCATTGATTCAAAATGCATCAGAATAGCCAATACCAACTAGAAAAAATATAAGGTGCTTGGCATGTTTGATTCAAAATTGTACCTTACAATGCTTGGAAGACCAATAATAAGTAGGGAATGCATTACATTGACAAAATAACACCAATTGCAAATCAACCATGACAAACCAAGAAGGGCAAGCTATCATATTCATATTCCAAAAGTGCTGAACAGCATTCAATAATTGTTCAAAAAACATCTTGTAAGGTAATCGTTGCTTAAACTAAAACACAGGCATTTATAAACAACATAATTGAGTAAAACAAGGCATTAGCCTCTTCTATGACACATGTGCAAAGTCAAGTGCACATTAATCTTCACGATCAAGAGAAGATGCAACCTTCACAAAAATCTCTTTCCTTTCTTGTTTCAACATACTTGAAGCTTTTACCTAAAACCGAACAATAACCACTTTTAGCATAATGTATATCTATGAAAGAGTAAGCATAAGGATAGCATATGAGATAAGCATTGATACCATTTTTGGACTTAAGTATCCATGTCTTGTTGATGTTGCAAATGTCAGAGAACCCCTTAAGTAATTGAGATTGGGAAGCTTAGTCTTCTTCAGTTGCGATGTCCATCCCTAAGTGCACCACCATGTGAGGGACAGCCTGAGAAACATTCACAGCAAACAATGTTATGAATTTCTTACCTGCAAATGGAAGCAAAGAAAAGAAAAGAAAATACATTAGAATAAATAGCATACTGAAACCATGTGAGGGACTTCTATTGCACTCTCATATTGATACATTATCACTAAAGGCAGCAGAAATGATATTAGAGAATTTCTTTAATGTCAACCACCAAACTAACTTCCATTTGGGCTCGTGAAACCAGTTTGGA
The DNA here is from genome assembly GCF_016545825.1 of Eucalyptus grandis. NCBI lineage: Eukaryota > Viridiplantae > Streptophyta > Magnoliopsida > Myrtales > Myrtaceae > Eucalyptus > Eucalyptus grandis. The sequence goes on along the minus strand of NC_052622.1, from coordinate 46,078,401 downwards.
GTATAATTAAATAGAATGAAAATCTAGTAAATCTTATACAAACATATTACTCTTATTTTGCTAATTAAATTGGAGGACCAACTAACAAATGTATAAAATCATAAACAAAGAATAAAAAGATCAATTTCACTTCCAGCAATTATACCACTTTGTTTTTTTTATCAAACAGCACTTTGTAAGAGAAAGTTATAATCTTTAAAATATTTAATAAATTAAAAGCAGAAGTACATGAAACGACATGAAAAGACATGACAACACTCCAATATTCAGATACATAAAACAATATAACACTGCAAAATCTTTACTAGACCAGGCAGCGTCATCCTATTGCCAAATATAGTATTGCCATTACAGTGTCATCACTATACTATCTAAAGACATAATGCACAATTAACCATAAATGATATCATTACATACTATCAGTTTTCCTTTTTTTTTTTTGTCATAATTAGTTTTTGGAGATCAATTTTTCTTGCATACCAAGAGGAAGTTACCACTAAGATGATACTCATATCCACAGGTCACAAACCTTAAAAGTAGAAGCAATCACACCTCGTCTCTTGAAAATATTTTCAGGACACTTCAAAGCTATATCCTCAGATACAAATCCAGTCACATTAGTATGTTTTTGGCGGAATGGAAATGCAGCCTTTCATTGCAGGTTTTGGTAGGCCCAAGAGATTCAAGAAAAAGCAACAGCAAAACATCTTAGAATCTCTTCCTTTCTTGTTTCAACAGACTTGGAGCCTTTACCTATAACCGAACAATACCCACTTTTATCATAGTGTATATCTATGGAAGAGTAAGCATAAGGATAGCAGATGAGATAAGCAACGATACCATTTTCAGACTTAAATATCCATGCCTTGTCGATATTGCAAATGTCAGTGAACTCTTTAAGTAATTGAGAATTGGAAGCTTAGTCTTCTTCACTTGCGATGTCCATCCGTAAGTGCACCACCATGTGAGGGACAGCCTAAGAAACATCCGCGGCAAACAAGGTTATGATTTTTTTAGTGCAAATAGAAGCAAAGAAAAGAAAATACATTAAAATATAGTAAAATCAATATGCAATCCAAAACTATTGTCAAATTAGTACAAATAAAAAATAGTGGTAGTTCTCAACTCAACTATTAATGAGGAATGAGAAAACTCAGAACCTCAACATCTCCTGTGGCATTAAACAACTCTCATTGCAAGGTTCCATTAAACCAAAAAAAAAGAAATTGAAAAGAAACACGAGGCGTGGTGGCAAATGATGATCGAATGAATCCACTTTCGTTCTCCCTAGCTACTCGAGCATTCACTGGCAATAGAACAACCGCAGAACAACCCATCTTCATTCTCCCTAGCTACTCGCGCATTCACTAGAAACAGAAACAGAACAACCCCATAACAACCCATCTTCGTTCTCACTAGCTACTCGCGCATTCACTGGAAACAGAAACAGAACAACCCCATAACAACCCATCTTCGTTCTCCCTACCTACTCACGCATTCACTGGCAACAGAACAACCCCATAACAACCCATCTTCGTTCTCCCTAGCTACTCACGCATTCACTGGAAACAGAAACAGAACAACCCCATAATAACCCATCTTCGTTCTCCCTACCTACTCGCACATTCCCTGGCAGCAGAACAACCCCATAACAACATTTGCTGGCAACAGAACAACCCCATAACAACCCATCTTCGTTCTCCCTAGCTACTCGCGCATTTGCTGGCAACAGAACAACCCCAGAACAACCCATCTTCGTTCTCCCTAGCTACTCGCGCATTCACTGGCAACGGAACAACCCAACAAGATGCAGAAACAACCCATTCGGGATTTCGACTGTGCATTCCGAAACCAGCCCATGAGAGGGGAGGAAGAAGGAAACTCACCGATCGAGAGAGAAACGCACGGACCCCACCCAGGTCCACAGCAAGCGGGAATCCTTCTCCACCTCACACCTCTCCTTCTCCGCACCGTCGACCCCGCCCAGGTCCGCCAAGATCTTCCTCGTGACCAAGCAGCCCGGCGTCGGGGACAACACCCGGGCGGCGGGGAGCCAGTGCTGCTCGGGAATGAGACCGAGGCCGCCTCCTCCGGGAGGCCGATGGCTTCGCGGCGGAGGCCGGGCAGAATCCTTCTCCAGCCCGCTCTCTCCTTCTTCTTGCGACCGAGCGGGCCAACGTTAGGGACATCACTCGTTCAGCGGTGGTGCCGCTCGGGAACAAGACCGAGGCCGCCTCCCTCCTGCCGAAGGCCAATGGCTTCGCGGCGGAGGCCGGCGGGACGGGGAGGACGAGCAGATGCTGGAGACGGAGGATGCCAGAGGCAGATGAGGCTTTTGGGGGAGGGAGCCGGAGCTGGACACGAACCTTCAGCTCGATCTCTGAGGGAACAGTCGGAGCTGGAGGGAGTCGGGACTTGACTGCGACTGATGAGGCTCCGACGTGCTAGAAGACTGGTGAGGCTCTTGAGGAGGCAGAGCTGGACTCGAAGGCGGAAGTGGAAGCGGAGAAGGAAACGCAGGTCTTTGTGGAAGTGGAGAAGGAAACACAGGTCTCGTTCTGCGTTTGTTCTCCCTCGACGGAAGGAGAGAGAAAGTGAGAGAGAGAAAAAAAAATTGCAAAAAAATCGATTGAGGAGAGAGAATGGTGTTTTGGGCGGGAGCGTGTCTTTTCTTCTGCCAGCGACTGTCTTTTCTTCTGCCGCGCAGGAGCGTGTCTTTTCATCTGTCAGCAAGCTGAGCCGAGCCGAGCCGAGCGAGTCTTTTAATTTTTCAGCGGATCCCACACGACAGGTGTCGACAGCTGAGTGGAACGTGCGCGCCACATCTGCGGATGACGTGGCGCGCACATACCACTGAATATTTTCTCGTGATAGAGAGTGAGTGGGTAAGCAAGTACAATGAGTAGTTGTGAGAGTGTGATAGAATAGAGAGTTGTAATATTATTTTATAATAAAAGTAATTATTTTACTTGTACATCCACTTACTTCTCAACAAATGGTATCAGAGCAGGTTGTCAGAGACCGTGTGAAGACAGTGGTCGGGGACCATTGTAAGTGAGCAAGGCAATCAGGGATAATCGAGCCAAGGAGCAAAGAAGCGAAGGACGTCGGAGTTCTGCTAGTGCACAATCTGGGATTGTGAAGTCGATTGGTCCGGGACCAGGCTTACTTGGTATAGTGCCGGGCATTATACTCAAGTCATAATGGTAGATTTCTCAAGCTCGGTAAGTGGCGTCGAGAAGCTCAACAACTCAAATTATAATAATTGGAGTACCCGCATGCAATATTACTTGCTAGGTCAAGATTTGTGGGATATCGTTGGCAGGAGCAACACCACACCACCCACGAATGATAGCGAATTAAGAAAATGGAATATAAAATCAGGAAAGGCTCTTTATGTTATTGCCGTGACTATTGAAGATGAATTATTACAACACATAAAGAGTGCGAAGACCCCAAGGGAGGCTTGGGATAACTTGGCGACACTGTTTGCAAGGACAAACGATGCCAAGTTACAATGCCTGGAGAACGAGCTCCTCTCAATCTCGCAACAAAGTATGACGGTAAGTCAATACTTTTCTAAAGTTAAATCTATTTGCGAAGAAATTTCAAAATTAGATCCTGAGAATGCGATCTCTGAGACAAGAATGAGAAGAATAATAATTCATGGGTTAAGGCCAGATTATAACGGTATTATTATGGCCACCCGTGGATGGGCAAATGAGCCAACTCTAACTGAGTTGGAAAATATATTGGCCAATCAAGAGACCTTAGATAAACAAATCCCTAAGGTCTCAATTAAGGAGGATGAAAGTGCCCTCTTCAGTAATAAAAGAGGGTTCAAGGGCCAGAATAAAAATAGAGCAGGTGCAAGAGATGGCAAACCATGGAAAAATCATGGATATTGGCGGAGGCAACCAGATGAGAAGGGTTATCAGCCAGGGGGAGCTCGCCAAGATTGTGATGACGATGATGATGAAGATAAGAGCAACAAAAGGCGTAGCAAACGGTGCTACGTTTGTGGCAAGGTAGGACATATTGCCAAATTTTGTTGGTATAGGTGGAAAGAAGGAAATGTCATCACTTCCTGCAAGAAGGAGATTGAAAGCGAAGAAGAAGGGGACTTTCAAGAGCCTGTTGCAGTGAAGGAACGAGAAGAGCTTGCAACCGCTTGTATAATTGAGTTGGATAATTCGACAGGTTCTATCATGACCCCGAATAAGAGCAAGCCAAGAGAGAACTCGATGAAGCAACTAACAATGCCAACAAGTAGTCGTGAAAAGAAGATGCAGGAGATGATAAAGAAAAGTTGAGAAGGCAAAGATGGAGAATATGTTGAAGAAAATGGATGAGATGATAAGGCAAAAGGATCGAGAGCTCGAGGCAAAAGAAAGGGAGCTAGAGAAGTTCCGATGTGAGTTTAAGAAGTTGCAAAAGCTTCAAGACCTCAAGCCCACTATGATGTTCCCAATTGGTCATACTGAGAAAGACATCAAACACATGAAGGATAAAAAGAAAGGTTTCTTTGAGAAAATGAGGCCATCTACACCCTACATCTCGTGGAGTAAGGATAGATGGAATAAGATCAAGGGGAAGAAATTTTATGAGGAAAAGGATCAAGAGGTCTACATTGAAGTGCTTTGGATGGGATTGAATCGGTTGAAGCATGAAATGAAAGTCACGAATGAAAGGGTTAACCGGATGAGTTCCAATCTCAAAATTCTTAGAGGAGAGATGCTGAATACAAAGACTGAATTGAGTGAGAAGAAGGAAAAGGAGACTAAAGGGCAGAATGAATTGACATTGCAAAAATTCAAGGATCACAAAACTCAATGGAAAGTCATAGCAGGAGAAGCAACTGAAGATGGAGCTATAGAGCCATCCACATACGAGGAAGCTTCGCAATATGCTGAATGGAGGAAGACAGTTGAAGAGTCCAAAAGCAATATCAGCACGGCTAATATATCTAAATTAAGAGAGAGTAGTCGGTGAGGGGGAGCGTTGAGAAGATCACCGCCTCTCTCTCCTAGAACTCTCCAGATCTCTCTCTCTCTCTTTACTCGTCCAGATTTCTCTCTCTCTCCAGACTATTCCTCTGCCGCAATTGTTGACAAATGGGTCAACAACTTGCAATAAAATAATAGGAAGAAGATGGTGTGGGAAGTCGGTGGATGTGCCAACTTTGTCCCCTATAAATAGGGCTCTTGCCTCTTGTGTGCATAAGTGTGTGAAATGTGTGTGGAGTGTGTACGTAAGTGTGTGGGGGTGTGTACGTGAGGTGTGTGGGTGAGTGTAGGGGTCTTGTGAAGTGTAAGTGTAGAGTGATAGAGAGTGAGTGGGTGTGTGCGAGAGTTGTGTTCGTGAGGTTTGTGAGTGAGTGGATAGAGAGTTGTAATATTGTTTTATAATAAAAGTAATTATTTTACTTGTACATCCACTTACTTCTCAACACTCGTGGCCTTCCCTCGAATATTCCCAACTCCCCAAGATTCGGTGCTCGTGAAACTTTCACTCATTTTTCTGAAGTTTTTGTTTGATGGGCAGTTTTGAGGAAATGCTTGACGAGCAAAGACGAGACCCTCATTGATGGGCTTCCCAAGGAGTACTATGACGATGTGCGTGTTGCCATCTCCCTCCTTGGTAGATTGTCCTGGATTTTTCGTTGTTGTTGTGCGTCTGTCGTCTACTCGAATTCTAGCATGAGCAAATCATGTATCCGAAGTGATGATTGGGGAACTGTTGAGCTAATCTAAAATATCGTTTCAAAGATAATTAAGTATTGTATTTAAAGGCCTAGCTAATTTGTATTGTATTTGACATTTGGAATCGTGGCCTCGTAATCATTTTGACATGAATAGTTGGCGTGAATGAAGGATTGCTCCTTGGAATTAAATTCTCTATTTTTCTTTTATGGAATTCGCAGAAAGGTGTGATTTTTCTCTCTAAAAATGACAGGGAATGATCTTAAAAACCATAAAACATGGAACTTGTGAATGGAAGTTCTTTAGGGCGAGGGACTTTGTCAATAGAGGGGAGCATCGATGTGAACGAGAGTACTTTTCCTATAGCGTGAGGTTGGAGGCTTGAGTTCTTGAAACCTGATATAGACGGTAGGAGGGAGGCACTTCGAAGCTCAGAATCACAAGTGAAAGTGGCTTTGATGTCTTGGGTTTAGAATCGCGTTGTCAGGCATGTTAACCTAACCTTTTTTTCTAGAAACATCACTAGTTATAAAGTTTAATAAGTAAGAACAAGTTACTAAATGTCATTATTTGATACTAATATAGCCATAATATGAAAAGTCAGTATCGTCCATTAAGTTTTGTAAGTTGAATTAAATTCCTAATGAAGTATAGCACAAATTTGTGATGTGTTAATATTAACATAAACACATGGGAGATAATTTACTTATATAAACTTAGAAGTGGTGTCGCTTCTTACGAAAGTTAGGGTTGTTTTTTAAAGAGCTCATAAAACATGATCAAGCACAGGGAACCAGTAACTTCATCAATATTCATGGTCGATCCTCCGGACCAGGACATGGAATCAAATCCTTCTGAACTAGAGGTTGTTCAATCAAACATTCCTCCTCAGCATATGTCAACTTCATCTAAACAGTTCTTTACTATTTATGATATTCCCTATTCCAAATGGCTAGAAAGATTTGAAGAATTTCATACTTAGTTAAATGCCCAAGCTCTTACCAATCAGAATAAGTATGATGTCCTTTTTGGTTTTGTTATAAGGTTTACAGATAGCCTCAAACATTAGTGGCAATCTGTGACAAAACAAGACCAAGTCCAATTTTTGCTTTCACATGACTTTGGTCATGCCATTACCCTTCTATATCATTTCTTCATTGGAAAGCCTTTTGACCTTCATGAACTCAAAAGGAGAGAATTTTTTGAAAGAAAATGTTGCTCTCTCTAGAAAAGGCATCTTGATAAACATTATTGAGAAATGCTCAAGCTCTTCTATGGTATTGGAGCTAATCTAAACCTGAAGCAAGTTTTCCTGACCTCCATCCCCAAAGAATTATCCCAACAATTTGAGAGATCTTTTCTCAACAGACAAAAGAGAATTATGGACATTCCGCTGAGAGAAATTCAACAGGAAATTCATTTGTGTCTTGATAATTTGTGTTTAAAGCGCCAAATGGTCCAGACTTATCTCACAGACAACAGAGAACTTGATGGAGCATGTTCTCGCCAAAAGCTAAAGATCAAATGCTTCAAGCGAGACTGTGATGGTCCTTGTGGAAAATCTTCCAAAAAAAAGAAGCACTTTAAGAAGCCTTGGATAAAGAAATCCAAGCATGAGTCTAAGTACTTTTGTAGAAAGAAGAAATGGCGATATTTACGCAAAAGGAAAGATCGCTCAGGCCACAAGAAATCAACTCGATGTTTCATTTGCAATCAAAAAGGGCATTTTGCCCAAAATTGCCCCCAAGCAAGAAAAGGTCAGAATCATCTAATACATCATATAGAGAATGAAACTAGTATTTCTCTTGAAAATGAGGATATCGAATCTTTATTTTCTGCGGAAGAAAAACCATTCGAACAAACTCTTTATGTCATTCCATGTTACCAAACTCCTAGTGAGACTAATTCGGATTCGGATATCTTCACTTCTTCGAATAAGATCCTGATAGATTTTCAAGCCAAATTCATTGTCCCCATTTTCCTGTGAAAAGCTTTACTTCAAAGTTTATCAAACCTATCACTTGTCATTACTCTCATAGACACTGGCGCAAGTTATTCAATCTTAGACACTAAAGTTCTTTCTGAAAAATATTGGACTTTCTGTGTTCGATATTTCAATTCTGCCTCAAGAAATACTTTTTCTACAAATGTAAGAACTACCCTAGTAACTGTCCAATTTTTCCCTAGTGTTCCATAGCCAGGATTTAGTCTCCACAACAAAGATTTGATCATTGGTCGGGATATCATGACTCAGATTTCTCAACTTCATATCATTCATGGAAAATGTTTTAAGTATAAGGACCAATTCTCTGAATTCATCAATATCTAAAGACTTTTTTCCATCCAAATGAATTTGTTAGATCCAATCATGCAAAAGTTGTTAGAATCTTGTTCAGAATTTCATTCTGAATTTGCTCAAAAGTGTTCTTTATGGGAAAATCCGGAATTCTTTGTTCGCCTTCCCTTCAAGAAGAATAAAGATATTAATCCAACTAAGGTGAGTCATATGAGAATGAAGCTAGAACACTTGGTTTTGGCTTAGAAGGAATTCTCTGAACTATTACAACAATGCCTTAATGAAATTTCCAATTCTCAATGGGATTGTGAAGCCTTTTATGTTAATAAACGTGCCGAGCAAAACAAAGGAAAGATGCGACTGGTAATTAACTATCAACCTCTTAACATTTTCTTCCAAGATGACAAATTCCCTCTTTACCGAATTATCAAAAACCCATATCTATTCCAAATTTGATCTTAAAGCCGAATTTTGGCAGTTGGGCATTCATCCTGAAGACAGACCTAAAACAAGATTCTGTATCTCAAATCAACATTTCCAATGGAAAGTTCTTTCTTTTGGCCTAAAGGTAGCACTGTCTCCTTTTTTTTAGAAGGCCATGTGTCGGATTTTCCAACCAATATTGTCAAGTGCAGCGATATACATTGATGACATCCTACTCTACAGTTCTGATGAGGAATCTCACTGCCAACTTCTTGGGCAGTTTGCAGATATTGTAAAGTAACATGGGATCATGCTTTCTCAAAGAAAGATGAATATCGTGCAGACATAAATTGATTTTCTTGGTATGCACCTTACCAAAGGTACATGTTATCCAAGGCCGCATATTGCTCAGGAACTATTAAAGTTCACTGAAGAGAATCTCGTGATAAAGCAAGTTCAACAATTTCTTTGGATAATTAATTATTTCAGAGACTTTGTTCCAAACATTGAAAAATTGCCGATTCCATTGCAATCGATGTTGAAGAAAAATCCCCCACCTTGGGGAAAACCTTAAACTAAAATAGTCGATGAACTTAAGGAGATCATGCAGACTCTTCCCCCATTGCAAATCCCTTCAATAGGGAAAAGAATTCTCCAAACTGATGCTAGTGATGAATACTGGGCAACCATCCTATTTGAAGAAATTGATGGTAAGAGATACCTGTGTGCCTACAAAAGTGGAAAGTTTTCCCAAGTTGAAATGCATTATCATTCCACTTTCAAAGAAATCTTAGCAGTGAAGAATGGAGTAAAAAAGTTCAAATTCCATCTCATCGGTCATCACTTCCTAGTGAAATTAGACATTGAATCTTTTCCTCAAATGACCAAGTTCAAACAGAAGCAGGTTCTAAATTCTCAACTACTTTGATGGGCTGAATGGTTTTCAAAATACTCTTTTGAAACCAAACACATTTGTTGACACCTAAATTTTGGCGACCCATTTAGACATTTAAAAAATTAGGGATTAATTTTATCCCTGAAAAAATAAAATCACATGGCATATAGTTAATGAACATTTTTGTTTATTTTATTGGACCGACGGTGAGTGCAAAATTTTTCACATATTCCGTTCAGATTCTTTACACATTTAGGCAATATACACCAAATGATGTATTTTCAAGCAAAAAGGAAAATTTTGGATAGAATATGTGAAAAATACAAAGGGGAATATTGCACAAGGTGGATATATTTCAACGATATATTTAGGGGTATCATGTGCGAACAAAAAGGAAAAAATATATACCGTAGAGATACATTTTTTAGACCTATATAATACCTCGCGTGCAATTTGTTTGAGGAGGCCACACATATCAATCCACACGGCCATACAAAGGGGAGCTTCTCTAAAAGAAATTGAGAGAAAAAGGGAGAAGGAGAAGAAAATTTCTTCTGCAGAAAGTACAAAAGGAAAAACTGCAAAAAAAAAAAACAAAAGAAAAGTCAGAACGTGAGAGAAAGAGTAGGAGAGAAAAGAGAAAGTAAAAACAGTAAAGGTTGATTTGACCTTTACTGTTCATCATCTTCCCCAAATCCACTCCTCACCCGCGCACCGCAACTCGCGGAGACCCGACGCCGGAGCTCGACGAAGCCCGCCGCTCCCGACGATCGCCGAGCGCCACCCACCACCGCACCACCGCCGCTCTTGACCTCGCACCGCGCCCGACGACCGCGCTCTCACCTTCGTCGACGCGCGCCGCTGCAACACCCCTGCTCTGCCCGCGACGTCGCCCATTGATCTCCAAGCTCCGCCGCGCCTCCGCCCGGACGCCGTCGCTGCCCGCCCGACGCCAAGTGTCGCCCAGCCCGCGCATCTGCTCGGAGCCCGACGCCCGCGTCTCGCAACCCGCGACCAGCGCCCGAGCATGGCCCAGCCAACGCCCGCAACTCCGGATCCGCTGCCCGACGTCGCCGGAGCCAGCACCGTCGCTACTCGCCTCAACCCACGCACCCCGGCCGGAGCCGCGCTACGGCGACGCCAGCCACCTCCGCGACCCGAGCGCCCCAACTCCACCTCGGCCGTGCCGATCCGCTCGACGCCGCGGTCGCCGCGCCAAGCACCTGCAACGTCGACACCATCCCCGCCGCTGCACCACGAGCCCGACGCCTCCGCCTTGCCTCGCGCGACCCGCAAGCCCCTCGCTGGCCGACGTGCCGCTCCCGGTGCCTCGCCGGACCTCCGGTCAGCCATCCTTGGCTGGACCCCACGGCTGCCAAGCCCAATAAAAAAAAAAAAAAAAACAAGAGAAAACACATTAGGTAGTTTTCTTTAGTTTATTTTATTTAATTTATTTTGCTTTTATCTTGTTTTTTAGTATAATTAGTCTTTAATATATGATTGGAAATTCAACATATTACCGGATTCGCAACCGCGTCAGGATTTTTTATTTCATCTATAAGGCCTCAGATGAAATAATTAATTAAGCGGGAATAAAATTGATATTTTGATCTTTAAGGCTTAAGATCAATTTATTGATTTTATTAGCGAAATATTGTCTCTTGATCTAAACGATGTGCGATATTTCGATGATTTTGAATGAATTGTATCGTCTTAATTGCCTAGTTTATCTCGAGATATGTTTGAATTAGAATATTGCATGTCTTAGGGTTTACATGTTTAGAATAGAATTTTATTTAAAAAAAAAAAAAAAATCAATTTAGGGTTAGCTTCATTTAGATGCATGTCATTTAGGGATTGTTATTAGACCCATTTAATTAGAAATTACATGACATTAGAATTAAGTCATTTAGTTAATATCGCATTGCATATTACATGATTCTCATTAATTAAGTGAAAAATAAAAAAGAAATTGCGTGGTAATTAGAAATCATATCTAGGGTTGTTGATGTGGTTTTTAACTTAACATTGCAGATGCTTTCGTTGTTTTGAGGTAAGTTTTTGCAATTTATTTATTGTTTATCTGGGTGTTAAATTAGTGGATTGCGCACTCGCATGATCACCTCACATGTTAGGAAAATAGATTTAAAATCAATTTAAGCTGCCTGCAAAAAATATTTTTTTTGAAAATAAAGTAATGGTACCGAAAGGGCATTAGAGAAATCTAGTGTAACCAAGTCCCCGTACCCATAGTCTCTGGTTCGTAGGAGTAAAGTGAAACTCCCATTACTTTACTTGGGTTTCTAATCGACCCACCAAAAAAATAGATTAGTAGCGACTCCTGATTAAAAAATCAATTGCATGCTAAAAACATGAACTTAAGTCGCGAATTGGTATGGGCTTGGAAGAGCCCGAGTTAAGTTTAGGCTTAACAATCCATTAGCCAAACCCTAGGTGGTTCAAACCCGAAAAAATTGGTCGCGACAGCTTGGCGACTCCGCTGGGGACTTGAGTTGAAACTCTTAGTGGACTTAGGCCAATTTTATATTTTGAAAAATATTTTTGTTTGGCAGCAAGGATTCCAGTACGTCCTTAACATTTAAGGTGTTAAATATTTTTGCAGATGGGGAGATATAAGGGGAGTATTCTTTGCTAACCCTTGTCTTGCAGGTTGGAGTTGGGGATGAATGTTTTAAATTCAAGCTATTAAAGTGTTGTTTGATTTAAATTAATGTGCATGCCCTGCATTTAACACTACACCTTTGCACACACAACCTGCCGCCGGACCTAGGCCGCACTAGGACATTTAGGATGGTATTGAGTTGGATACGACTTCGACCGCGAGGCCGCGTAGTAGAGGTTGCCCAACTCAATCCCGAAAGTTTTTCTTGGTGTTAAGAATGTTTACCTCTGCCCGAGGATGCGTCGCATTAGGGTATCATTCTTAAGCTCGAGCGCAGTTAGGAGGACTTGACTTAGTATGCGAGGCTGCAACTAAGTCATCCCACCCTTTTAACTCCACCTTATTTAGCCTTTCTAGTTAGAAATCGAGCCTCACACTTCATGCGCTTGTCTATGCGATTGCTGTTAATTTTCCTTCGTGAAGTAAGTCTTCTATCCCTATACTATGCAATTTACTTTTGGTCCATCCATGACAATTTAGGTTAGTTGTTTGATCTAATTCATTTGTCAATTAGAAAAGAAATGAGGAAATTGTCATGCAATGAATCATTTGGAAAATAACAAAAAAAATGGAGAATTTGTTTTCAATTCATGTCTAGAAAAGTTGGTCTTGTTAGGGTGTCTATCTTTATTTTCCTAATCTATTTTTAGGAAATGCCCTTCTTGTACAAACTTTTCATGAATAAATGAAAAAATGGAAAAATCGATTAGATCATTGTCATGGATCGACTTTCTATTTACCCTCATGCTTACATGTTCCCGTTTATTTGAATTAGGTGATTATGGAACGATCCCGCTCACTCATCCGTTCATGATCGATGGCTAAAATGACGAATCAAAAAATAGCTTATCTCATCAAGCAAAAATGCTGTGATCTATCTTCAATGAGAAATTGTGACTCGAAGAAGAGAGCCAAAAGAACTTTTGAACCATCTCATTTTCTTGAGGTAGCCGAATTTGATGCCAACATGAAAAGACTAGTGACATATCTGAAAGGAAAAATGTCTGACTTGGAGGGTTAGCATCACAAGATCAAGGAGGGTGAAGAACTCAAGTGCACATGATTCATGGTCTTAAATAGATCGCTTTCCTTATTTAATTATGGGCATGTTCAGTTGCACATTCCCCCCACGCAGGAATTTTTATTGCATTTTAGGAATTGTTTTCGCTTTCGAGAAATTGTTTTTGACTTCTTTTCTTTTTAAGGGTTAGGAATCATAATTTCCATTTCAATAATGTAATTCATTTGGTTCTATTCAATGAAATTACAATTTTATTGACAATTTTTTAGGGCCGTCATAACAGGGTACTCCGAACCAGCCCGGTGACGATATCCAACAATGAAAAGAAAATATCATCCAAGGAGAATTCTGAGGACTGAGCTTCTTCATGCTTCCTCATCAAAAAAAAATCCAAAAAAACCAAAAAAAAAAAAAAAGAAGATCGTTTTTCAAGCCATTTCCAAAAAGCATGCGTTAGATTAGCCTTGTTTAATTTTCTGACTCATTTACTTCATGTTTCAGAGCATTACTTTTTTGACCCAATAAGAAAGCATCTGAAAAAGGCACATTAGGGCCAAACAAAGTGTGTTCCATTTCCATGCTTGACGGAATTTTCATTCTCGCCCATTAAATGAGGGGCAAGTTAAAAGGGATCATCCACCTTTGGTGAAAGAGGTACATCTCGTTTTTGAACATAAATAATTTTGGGTGATGACGCTTTGTTCTTTTCCTTGCAGATGACGAATTGGGGGCACTACAGATCCTAGTAGTGATATGACTGAGACAAAATCCCGATCTAAGCCAAAATGGTTGTGCAATTTGAATTTACTTTAATATTGCATGGTATCTTATTAATGCACGTTGTTTTGTGCAGGGCCAAAAGCAAGATTTCATCAAAGATCGGATTTTCATCATCGATTGATCAATTTGCGTGTTTATTCCCTTTCGATAGAGGCTATCCAGGGACACCCATTGCTGAGACAATCCCTTCGTGGGACAATTCCTTGAATGAATGCTTGAAATCATGTTTTTCATACTTATGAGAGCATTTTTTAGTGTAGTAAATTGTTTGTTTGAAGTCACAAAATCTTTTCATGCTTAAAGTTATTGGACTATTTTGAAAAAAGAATTTTCATATTGATCTAGCTCACCAATTTCATGTGGAGATTTGTCAAGATAAACAACTCAATGGAGTGACATCAATGTTTAAGAACGCTGAATGAGACGTATCAGGATGATGAAAGGCAAGCCCTATCCTATACACAATCCCCTACTTATATACTTGTGAGATGAGTGTAAGAAGTTCCATATTCGCAAGGTAAAGAGTTCTCTCGCGAAAGGTACGATAACCGAAATGATGAGGGGCAATTCATTTCTCTATCCCAAACACAACAGGTGATCCATTGTTTAACCACTTTGAGCCTTATACACTTGTGGAGATTCTTTTCAAATTATCCCTGTCAAGAACCACCCCACATCGGGGCAAATTGGAGGGTAAGACAGCATCATGAGGTGAAGAAAATGGATTGAAATTTTCTTGCTCTTACTTGCATCAATCTTCTAGTCATGCTATTACATTGAATTCATGCGGCAATTTAAGTGCCCTAGGATGACGAAGAGCATTTCTTTCTATATCCTATACACTTTTATCCATTGCATAGCCCATTTGAGCCTATGAATTTATTTCAAATTAAACCCAGTTGGTGATCATCCCCCACACTGGGGCAAGGCAAAAGACATATGAGGACTCTTGAAAGTTCGGGTGTCATTCAGAGTGTAATTCCTTGATGCATGCACTGTGCGCGAAAATTGAAATCAAAATAGAATTAAGGGGCACGAAAAAAGCAGTGTGCCTGGTAAAAACAATGCCAATGCCCGGGAAAAAAAAAGTGAAAAAAAAATGAATAAGAACTAAGAGCATGAAAAAGCGGTGTGCCTGGTAAAAGTAAGGCCAATGCCCATAGATGAAAAAGAGAGTCAAGATAAAGACTATCTATTGCAAAAAGATTGTATCTCCAATGGAGCAATACTCAAAGAACTCAAAAGTCGAGTTTTTACAAACATGGGGCATTTCATGAAGACAATCCTCGATGATGAAAAAGAAAACCGGTGGCAATGCTAAGATGATCACCAACTTTCACCATTTACACACATTTTGAGCCTAATGATCCTTTCATTTCTCAACCCATGAACCCAGCCTACGTTACGTCCCTCACAAAAGTCTCTTCAGATTATGGCACTTAAATTAACGTAGGAGTTCATATGTTTATAAGCATTGCTCGAAGAAGTGCGAGCAAGATTATTTCTTTCTCATTTTGCAGGGTTCTTGACTTGTAAACCCGGAGATGATTACAAAATTGTTCTTTCAATTGCCTTGACTCAAAGAGTCCCTTTGCTAAGCCATTGACCAAGCCCACATTACGGTCCCTATTAAAGACCTCTCAGATTGGTAAGATCGTACCACTTGCGAGAATACTTGGATCCTTGTCGATATGATGATGAGATTAAGTGATTCTCAGAAAATAGCTATTCTAAACAAGAGTGAGTGAAAGTCCTTTTTAACTGAAAGTCTCTCATTTAGCATTTTTAAGAAATCCATGTCGTTGTCTTGAATGATAATTCTCTCAAGTGGAAATTTGGTGATGCAAAGGTCATTATGCATGACCCCGATTGAGTTGATGAAAACCTCACTAAATTTTGAAATGTGCATTCTAGAGTAGCTCAGATTGTCTATCTCTTTGATAAATGCATATCAGTTTTTGCTTTAAATCATGTTTGACAGGTAATTCAAGTTCCTTTCAGAATGTTTCATGATATTAGGAGATGAGAAACCTCCACCATGAGGTGAAAGACTTCCATAGGATATCTAAATTCCAAAAGACATTTTTCTCCAAGAATCAGAGATATCGCCAGGTAAGTATATCTCTACCATACTCTAAAATACTTGTCATTGTGCAGGTATTCTCTCTCAAGTGCATCGACACTTGACTTGGTCAAGCTGTCCAGTTCCTAACCTAGCGTGCTGGCGTGCTTTCGTAGCCCGGTGTCATTTATATTAACCTGGCGTGCTTTTGTAGCCCAGAGTCATTTTCATCGACTCGGCGTGCTTCCGTAGCCCGATGTCTCTTTCTTGACCTGGCGTGCTTTCGTAGCCCAGAGTCCATTTTATCGAACGGGCGTGCTTCCGTAGCCCGGATTTCTTATATTGACCTGGCGTGCTTTCGTAGCCCAGAATCATTTACACCGACACTCAATGGAGTTGTCCCTAAAGATTTTTCCTCCAAATTCAATCTGATTAAGGCGACCGAAGAATGGTTCGGGTCCTGGTTGGATGATTTGCCCGCAAGGCTGGGCGACCGAAGAATGGTTCGGGTCCTAGCCAAGCAAAACCTCAGTCTAGGCGACCGTAGAATGGTATGGGTCCTAGACAACATTTATTGCTCTAACAGGCGACCGTAGAATGGTACGGGTCCTGGAAAAGCAGTTTCCCCCATTCAGGTGACCGTAAAATGGTACGGGTCCTGGAAAAATAATTTTCTTCGTCGAGGCGACCGTAGAATGGTACGGGTCCTTGACAACACTTATTCCTTATTCAGGCGACCGTAGAATGGTACGGGTCCTGGAAAATGAATCCCCGTTTAGGCGACCGTAGAATGGTACGGGTCCTAGACAAAACATTTCTGCCGTGATGGGGCGACCGTAGAATGGTACGGGTCCTGGGAAAGCAATTCCTTACAAAACTTTTCTGCCGTATTGGGCGACCGTAGAATGGTACGGGTCCCGAGAAAGCAGCTCCTTTCTCGCCATACCGGGCGACCGTAGAGAATGCTACGGGTCCTAGGAAAACAGCATCTTCACAAAGTCATGTTACTATTCTAGGCGACCGTAGAATGGTATGGGTCCTGGACGGGTAACACTCACTACCTTGAATTACTTTATTCTCCTCGAAGGTAAGTTATCCCAGGTAGGTTCATCTATCATTTGCATTAGCATTTCCATGCATCATATAAATTGCATTAAAAAATGGAATTCACGTTCCAACAAAAAATCATTCACTGCATGTACATGGTCAAAATTTAAGTCTCAATTTGTCTTTGAAGGCAACCTCTACGAGCTCACCTTCAAAGAGGGGCAGCTGTTGACACCTAAATTTTGGCGACCCATTTAGACATTTAAAAAATTAGGGATTAATTTTATCCCTGAAAAAATAAAATCACATGGCATATAGTTTATGAACATTTTTGTTTATTTTATTGGACCGACGGTGAGTGCAAAATTTTTCACATATTCCGTTCAGATTCTTTACACATTTAGGCAATATACACCAAATGATGTATTTTCAAGCAAAAAGGAAAATTTTGGATAGAATATGTGAAAAATACAAAAGGGGAATATTGCACAAGGTGGATATATTTCAACGATATATTTAGGGGTATCATGTGCGAACAAAAAGGAAAAAATATATACCGTAGAGATACATTTTTTAGACCTATATAATACCTCGCGTGCAATTTGTTTGAGGAGGCCACACATATCAATCCACACGGCCATACAAAGGGGAGCTTCTCTAAAAGAAATTGAGAGAAAAAGGGAGAAGGAGAAGAAAATTTCTTCTGCAGAAAGTACAAAAGGAAAAACTGCAAAAAAAAAAAAAACAAAAGAAAAAGTCAGAACGTGAGAGAAAGAGTAGGAGAGAAAAGAGAAAAGTAAAAACAGTAAAGGTTGATTTGACCTTTACTGTTCATCATCTTCCCCAAATCCACTCCTCACCCGCGCGCGGCAACTCGCGGAGACCCGACGCCGGAGCTCCGACGAAGCCCGCCGCTCCCGACGATCGCCGAGCGCCACCCACCACCGCACCACCACCGCTCTTAACCTCGCACCGCGCCCGACGACCGCACTCTCACCTTCGCCGACGCCGCGCCGCCGCAACACCCCGCTCGCCCGCGACGTCGCCCATTGATCTCAAGCTCTGCCACGCCTCCGCCGACGCCGTCGCTGCCCCGCCCGACGCCAAGTGTCGCCCAGCCCGCGCATCGCTCGGAGCCCGACGCCCGCATCTCGCAACCCGCGACCAGCGCCGAGCACGGCCCGGCCTAACGCCCGCAACTCCGGATCCGCTGCCCGACGCCGCCGGGAGCCAGCACCGTCGCTGCTCGCCTCAGCCCAACGCACCCCAGCCGGAGCCGCGCCACGGCGACGCAGCCCACCTCCGTCACCCAAGCGCCCCAACTCCACCTCGCCCGTGCCGATCTGCTCGACGCCGCTGGTCGCCGCGCCAAGCACCCGCAACGTCGGCACCATCCCCGCTACCGCACCACCCAGCCCGACGCCTCCGCCTTGCCTCGCGTGACTCGCAAGCCCCTCGCCGCCGACGTGCCGCTCCCGGTGCCTCGCCGGACCTCCGGTCAGCCATCCTTGGCCGGGACCCCACGGCTGCCAAGCCCAATAAAAAACAAGAGAAAACACATTAGGTAGTTTTCTTTAGTTTATTTTATTTAATTTATTTTGCTTTTATCTTGTTTTTTTAGTATAATTAGTCTTTAGTATATGATTGGAAATTCAACATATTACCGGATTCGCAACCGCGTCAGATTTTTTATTTCATCTATAAGGCCTCAGATGAAATAATTAATTAAGCGGGAATAAAATTGATATTTTGATCTTTAAGGCTTAAGATCAATTTATTGATTTTATTAGCGAAATATTGTCTCTTGATCTAAACGATGTGCGATATTTCTGATGATTTTGAATGAATTGTATCGTCTTAATTGCCTAGTTTATCTCGAGATATGTTTGAATTAGAATATTGCATGTCTTAGGTTTACATGTTTAGAATAGGAATTTTATTTAAAAAATAAAAAAAAAAATCAATTTAGGGTTAGCTTCATTTAGATGCATGTCATTTAGGGATTGTTATTAGACCCATTTAATTAGAAATTACATGACATTAGAATTAAGTCATTTAGTTAATATTGCATTGCATATTACATGATTCTCATTAATTAAGTGAAAAATAAAAAAGAAATTGCGTGGTAATTAGAAATCATATCTAGGGTTGTTGATGTGGTTTTTAACTTAACATTGCAGATGCTTTCGTTGTTTTGAGGTAAGTTTTTGCAATTTATTTATTGTTTATCTGGGTGTTAAATTAGTGGATTGCGCACTCGCATGATCACCTCACATGTTAGGAAAATAGATTTAAAATCAATTTAAGCTGCCTGCAAAAATATTTTTTTTAAAATAAAGTAATGGTACCGAAAAGGCATTAGAGAAATCTAGTGTAACCAAGTCCCGTACCCATAGTCTACGATTCGTAGGAGTAAAGTGAAACTCCCATTACTTTACTTGGGTTTCTAATCGACCCACCAAAAAAATAGATTAGTGGCGACTCCTGATTAAAAAATCAATTGCATGCTAAAAACATGAACCTAAGTCGCGAATTGGTATGGGCTTAGAAGAGCCCGAGTTAATTTTAGGCTTAACAATCCATTAGCCAAACCCTAGGTGGTTCAAACCCGAAAAAATTGGTCGCGACAACATTACCGGAAAGAAAAACGTGCTTACTGACTTTTTGTCAAGACTAAAGGCACCAGCAGAAATCAACATGTACATCATGAGGCATGCTTTCCATACTCTTCATCACAACGAAAAGTATAAAATTGAAAGAATACAAGATTGGCTAAGCTGGCAATACCCCCAGGAGATTGTCGAACAAAACCAGAATGACAGCCTCATTGAAAATCTGGAAAATCTCATGTGGCAATGGCAATGCCACATAGATCTATTCAGACTCCATGGAGGTTCGATTATTTATCCTTTTGGCTTAAATTTGGACTATCCGTTCTTACATCCTTTAATCTAGAAGGAAGATAACTTCCATGATGAACTCTGATGGTTATTATGGTACTTAACCAATAAGTACTTAATAGACGTTGAAACTCCAACCAAAAGATTCATTGCCAACCTCACCAGGATATTCGGACTCAGTCAAAACATTGAAAAAGAAAGTGACAGAAACCTCTTAGCCTTCCTTAATTGGTTTTGTCCTCCTACTCATTGGAGGCAGCTCTTGCAACAAGAATTGAGAACTATCCAACTAAACCCTGAGGTCCACACTATTCCATTTTTCCGACGTCAATGGAATTTTGTAAAAAACAATGGTAGTATCACCGATGCTCCACAGATTATAGGAACCACTTCCTACAAACCGCAGTCGCACCTTAAGGAAGCTTGGATTTACAAATCTTTTCCAAGACCTGTTGGTAGCTGTGAACATCAATATCGAGAACTCCAAAGAGTTTTGTGCCAAGAAAATAAAACCATTCCTGAATATGTATGGAACTATAATATACCCACTACATGGGATCATTATAGCCTTACACCAAAAGTCAAGGCAGTACTCGAAGAATTCAGACTATGCACGATGGGGATGACCTCTTTCCCAAGACCCTTATGATCAAAGATCTTTGTCCTTATCCCTAGGCATGGACACATGCTACTATGCTCAACTATCCAATTAGCCTCAGCCAAACATTCCTGCCGACACTACAGGGACTTTCAGGAATCATGAGGAAGCATCCTCGTCAAACAAGGCAAATACCCGAATTCCCTCACCAAATTCACTTGCAGGACTTGAGCAAAAATATGAAGAACATCTCCTCGAAATGCATAATTCTGATGACTCAGACTATGACTACAATGATCATGACAGACGTGACTGTTGACTGCAGCAAGTCACTATAGCATTACTGTAGCAGTAGACTAGGGAAATCACTGTTCATTGTCACTGTTCATACCACCGAGAATAATCCCACCAAAATTTCCAGAGCCTCTGTTTGTTTTAGGACCTGTGAGCATGATCCTTGTTTGTATGTGACCTCCCAATGTCTATAAAAGGCAAGGAAGATGTAATGTGTTGGGTAGAGTCCCTTGAAGTAAAATGCGTGCTTTGTGTGAAACTCTCAATGTCTTTCTAAACTCCTTCTTCTTCTCTAGCTTGGTAGGATCCTCTGAGAAATGCAGCTCGAATAGTTAGAAATATTACCATCCTAGCATCTCTGAGTGTTTCTAGGCTTTGAACTAAAGGTCAAAGTGGTTTTCTGCTAAATGGTTGTCCTTGAAGGGCTTAAACGGGAGAGGTTTGCCCACTGTAGGAAGGGATATATGTAGGAAACTGACTCCGTCCTCCCTGGTTCTAATAGAACTTCTCATTGAAATAAGACGTTAGTATATGTGCAATATATCCGATTCTATTATTTAAAAATATAAGTTTAAAGTCAAGCTATTTATCACTTTGATAGAGTTTTGAGATACTTGTACTAAGTAAATATTCAACTTGAAAGAGACATTTATGTATGTATATGAATCTCACCAAAATTTTGACTATATATTTTTAAAAAAATTATTTTTGAAATCTTTATTTTACAAACAAAGTGGGGAATTGTTGGTTGTTTGTTCGTAAAACAAACAAAATGTGTTTTTCCTTATCCCACACAAAAAATAAAAAATAAAAAGTGGGGAAGCAATGGTCCACTTTATAAGTGTGCTTTTTTCTAGGGTGTTCAAAGAAAGGGTTAGGATGTGGGCTAAACCTCACAATACTCGCACGTAGGTGCGCGAATAATTGCGCAATTATTAGGCTCACTTAGTTTTTGGCATGCTTGAGCGTTTGCGGTTTAATTACCACAATCTCCTTTATTTTTATTTTATTTCATACTTAACCTTTATTAGTTGAAAAGTTGTTTTTGTTCATTAAGTATTTTGGAAATTATGAAATTCAAAATTTTATTTAAATTTTTTTTATTCCAAATTTTTAATGTGCTTTTTCAAGATAACCTTTGAAATTATACTTATTCAGTTTGTAACCTTTCCGAAAGGTTGCATTTGTTCACTTTGCAATTTTTCTCAAATGATTGCCTTTGTTCACTTTACAATCTTTCCCGAATGGTTGCTTTTGTTCATTTTGCAATTTTTTTCGAATAGTTGCCTATGTTCTTTAAGACCCACATTTGTGTGTGTGTCTATATATATATATGTCAGTTTTGGCATGAATGAGAATCAAGTCATTTTGAGTATTTTTTCCAAAACTATAGCCATCATTTCAATTATTTCCTAGAAAAACCCTAGATGAATACTAGAAATCTAGTACTCTCATTTGAGATTTTGTTGTATTTTGAAGAATATTTGTCCGTGACCATTAGCAATATTGTAAAGCAAATAAATCTTTAAAGAAAGTGTTATCACATCTCAAAATCCAACTAGATTGCTCTATCCAATTTGAAGCCATATTTTTCCACAATTTTAAGGATTTGTTCATTCAACAATGGAGTCAGAGACAGTCAAAGTCATGAATCAAGACATGGTCAAATTGGACCAATTCGATGGGAACAACTTTGCTCGCTGAAGGGACAAGATGAGTTGCTCTAAAGATATCCTACATACTAGATGGTAACTTGACGCTTATAGAAGATCGAAAACCTACTACTAAGGAAGGACAGCCAAGTGTGGAAGTTAACAAGGAGAAGAAGAAACGTGCTGAGGATGAATTGTTATGTCGTGGACACATTCTAAATACGTTGTTCGATCGATTGTATGACTTATTCACTAAGATGAAGTCAATCGGAAAATATGAAATGCACTAGAGTTCAAGTACAAAATGGAGGAGCAAGGTACCGATAAATATTTAATTGCGAAGTATTTTGATTTGAAGTTTATTGATACCAAACCCTTATTCGAAGAAATCCATGAATTGTAAGTGCTTACCAATAAAATTCATA
Organism: Eucalyptus grandis; assembly: GCF_016545825.1. NCBI lineage: Eukaryota > Viridiplantae > Streptophyta > Magnoliopsida > Myrtales > Myrtaceae > Eucalyptus > Eucalyptus grandis. Next base: position 46,055,623 of record NC_052622.1, on the reverse strand, counting down.
CCTCAAGATTGATATTTCAAAAGCTTTTCAAGTTGGAGCAATTATTGCAAAATTGCCTCCAAGTTGGAAATATTATAGAAAAAGGCTTATGCACAAGTAGAGATAAGCATCAGTCTAGGGTCAACTTTGGGCAGACCCTAGACCAGCCTAACCCCGCCAGTCCCGATCCGATTCCTAAGGGAACTGGGTCGGTCCTTGGTCTTGAGATCCATGGACCACTAGAAGCTGCCAGGTATACCGATATATTATACTAATAATGCTCATCAGAAGCTGTTAGATATACCGATATAGCATACTAATAATGCTCACCAGAAGCTGCTAGATATATTGATATAGTACACTAATAATGCTCACCAGAAGCTAACTGATATACTACTTGCTCGAAGCTGATATATCGAGGCCCGCAGGCTGATATAGTATATCGGTATATTGCTCGCTCTAAGCTGACATATAGCCCGCAGGCTGATATAATATACCATCTTGATTATCTAATCTTTTCACCAGTTTTATCATACCCAATAAAAATAATCATGTGTGGGTATACGGTCGGTCTTAGCCAAAATACAATATTTTCCCTTTTAAAATCCCATTGATTTCAACAGTCCACAAATTCATTTTTAACGTTGTAAATCGACACCCAGTAATTTTTCAATTAATTACTGGAATTAAATAAATTTTGAAATAATTCCCCAAAATCACAAATCACACTCAATCAGCGTAAAATAACAGTCAATTAAATAAACAGAATACACTACTACAATCATCATAAAATTTCAGTTACCCGGTCTAATTTTCGAAAATTAATTAATTAATTAATTACAGAAAATAATTAATAAATGCCAATAATGTTCACTTAGGCCCGTAAAGCCTAATTAAAAGCGAGACGAGTCCGAAAAATTTCCGAACCACTTTTGATAAATACTAGAGTTTATCTAGGCTCCAATTACTCTACTATAACCACCTAACATGCATCATAATCCTAGCTTAGCCTAAACTAATCAACCATTAAACGTCATTAATTTACTAAGCAATGATTAGTGAGTTAAACTCACTTGATTAATGCGAAAACCGGTCCACGGAGATGGCGACGGCGACGCAACGACGGCCGATAAACCCCAAAGTGGTGACGCCAACGCAGGCCTGAAACGAGCTGAAATTGGCCTCACGAAGGCCACGGTTGAGCTTGTTTTCTGCTCCCGCACTGCTGGCCTTGCTACTTCGATGGAGATGCAAGTTGTCTTCGTTGGAGCTCGGCTGGAAAGGAGCTGCCATGGTTTCGCTTGGCTTTGTGGCAATTGGCGTCGATCGAAGGAAATGAAGCAAAAGCCGCATCCAGGCAAGGAAAAATGAAAGCGAAATGGAAGCCGCAGAGAAAGAAAATAGGGCAAAGGCGTGAAGATGGGAAAGAAGAGGAGGAGAGAGAGAGAAGCGGCGTCTTTGACCGCACCAGCGAAACCAAAAAGGAAAAGCAGAAAAGGGGAAAGGATGGGGGACAGCTGGCTTCTTTTACCGGATGAAAGAAGGATAAACATAGAGAGAGAAAGAGAGAGAGAGAGAGAAGGGTCGGTAAGGATGGGGCTTTTGAAGGGAAGGAAGCCAAAAAGCAAAGCAGAAAAATCCAGGGTGTCAAGTGCAGCTGACAGCCTTGATCGAGAAGAGAGGGAGGAGAGAGAGTGACGTGCAGAGAGAGAGAGGCGTGCGAGAGACGTGAAAGAGAAGGGAACTGAAGGAAGGGGGAAATTAAATAAAAACTCATATACTTATCCATCCTTGGTACCACAAGTTCTCACACAAATTCCTCTTGCCCCTTAACACAATCTTGATCAATAAATCCATAAATAGCCAAGTTGATATCCACAAGTCGCAGCCTTCGCACCGACCTCTAAATTTTACAAATAAGGCTTCAATTCCTTCATCAATTCTCCAATTTAACATCCAATTTTGCTAAGAAAGAAACCCACACGATTCCTACGATTTCCTCCCACTAGATAGCTCACTTAGAAGGCCAAAAATCCTTTCAATTTGCTCAAACCGAATTTCCATTCGTTTTTCGAATCATCCAAATCGATTTTCTGTAAGAATCCCGAACTTGTCGAAAATTTATTGAAAGGTGAGTCGACATTCCTAAAATAACTTGTGACATGATAGAACTTTTAAATTCTGAATTCGGGTTTAAATTCGCGGTTAATTTCAATCTGACACTATTTTAGTGTGACCTAACCTACTGGGTAGCTTTTAAGAATTTTTGATGCAATTGACCCGTGGTTGATTTTCTTCGAGCCACATGTACCTCTTCGACACATTGACGGCTCTCGGTTGTTGTGAAAACCTCAAGATTTCAAATACAAACACAAGGTGCCAAAACGACAGAAAATCGATAGGCTAGTTATCTCGTGAGTGGCCATCTCAGAGAAAAGCACTATAGTTGCGTCGATAAAAGGTCTGATTCATTCAATTGAAAGTGGAACTGAATTTTCAGAATATCACAACGCTTCCCCTCTTATAAAAATTCCATCCTCGAAATTTAAACATTTACAAATCTTAATAAAAAAGGTGGGGTTATCGTCGTCTCATCGAGTCTTCACTTTCCCCATTTGCTTTTTCAGTCCCGTGGTGTTGTCAATTCACTTTGACCAAGGGGACCATCTTGGTACAGAGAATCTATTCTTTCTGATCCACAATCCGAACCAGGCTTTCCACATACGACACTCTGTCTCCCATGTCTAATTCTTCAAGATTTAGCACGTGGGTCGGGTTAGGCTCATATGTCCTCAACCTCGACACGCGAAAGACGTCATGCACTTGCGCCTATCTCAGCGGCAATGCAAGACGATACGTTAAAATTCCGATTCTTTCCATAATCTCAAAGGGACCTACATATCTCAGACTCAGCTTTCTCTTCTTGCCAAAGCGCAAAGTATCTCTCATTGGTGACGCCTTCAGAAAGATGTACTCACCAACTTGGAACTCCGCTAATCTTTGTAACCATTCTGACAGTTCTGAGCAGTCTTTAATCTGTCACTGATATTTGCAACTGCATCCACTGACTGCTGAACTAACTTTGGGCTAGTGATTTTTTATTCTCTGACCTCATCTCAACAAACTGAAGTTCTATACACTCTACTCTAACTACTTCAAAAGGAACCATCTAAAAGCCTTGTTGAAACTGGGAACCTCGGGTCTAGATCTAATATAGATTCGTCACTGGCATTCCATGCAGACGAACTATCTGACGCACACCCACTTTTGCATGCCTATTCAAATCGAGGTCCTTTCGTATGGCGATAAGGCAAGTCGACTTCATCAGTCTGTCGACTACTATCCAAATTGAATCATTAGCCCTCTGATTCCTCGATAAGCCCGTCACCAGGTCCATCGCGATGTGCACTCATTTCCATTCTGGGTTCTCGAGAGGTTACAAGAGTCCTCTCGGCTTACCAAACTCGATAACACGTCGGACATTTAGCGACATGATTAGTGACGTCCGTCCTCATACCGAACCACCAGTAGTGTTGACGCAAATTCAGATATACCTTCGTACTACTAGGATAAATGCTATAACTGCTACGATGCTTCTGACAAAATCTCCTCTCTAAGCTCTACATCGTCAGGTACACACAATCGTCATCGGAACCTCAGTGTTCCATCTTCAGAAATTTGAAAGTTAGCCTTTTTGTTGTCGGTATCCTCTTGCAGGATCTTCTGAACATCTGGGTCTATCAATTAACGCATCTGGATTCTAATATGCACACCCGGCTCAATTCTGAGGGTGGCCATGAGACGTGAAAGGTGACCTACCCCAAATTTGAAAACCGAATCTCGAGTTCTCTCAAGTAAAACCCATTTCTTAACCATCATATGCGCAACTGAAGACTCCTGACTCAGCGCAATTGCGACTTAATTTGTCTTTCCAAGGTGATACAAGACATCACAATCATAGTCCTTCCGAAGCTCTAATTCATAACGCCATCTCATATTCAACTCCTTCTGAGAGAATAAATACTTGAGACTTTGATGGTCAGTGAAGGTCTGGAATCTTTCTCCACACCAATAATGTCTCCAAATCTTCAGGGTGAAAATAATTGTTGCGAGTTCTAAGTCATACATCAGGTAATTCAACTCATGAGAACTAAACTGATGAGACGTGTATGCAACAACTCTACCATGTTGCATCAATACAACCTTGTTCTAGGAACGACGCATCACTATGAATCTCGTATCATCTAGGACCAGATGGTACGGTCAGCACAAGTGCGGTAGTCAGCTTCTACCTAAGCTCTTGGAAACTACGCTCGCACTTGTCTATACATACGAACTTTTCTTCTTTCTTCAAGAGTCGAGTCAACAGCGACACTGATGCTGAAAATCCTTCCATGAACCTTCTGTAGTAACCTGTCCAACCCAAACGGCTTCTAATCTCTAATACTGTTGTCGGTCTTGGTCAACTGATAACTGCTTCACTCTTGGATGGTCCATAGAGATTCCTTCACCTGAAAGCACGTGGCCTAGGAACACAACACGAGTCAACCAAACTCGCATTTGCTAAACTTAGTATACAACTGATGAATCCTTAAAGTCTGCAGCACCATTCTCGAATGGCTCTCGTGCTCCTCAACACTCCTCAAATACACCAGAATATCATCGATGAACACGATCACGAACTGATCTAGATATACTTTGAACACTCAATTCATCATATCCATGAAGGCAGCTGGAGCGTTTGTCAAACCAAATGGCATCTCAGTACTTTCATAATAGTCGTCTCGAGTACAAAACACTAAATTTGGTACATCTTCCTTTCAAATCCTCAACTGATAATACCATGTCCTCAAGTCAATCTTCAACAATGAGCACTTGTTTTTTACCATCACCTGGTTGAGTTGACGATAGTCGATGCATAATTGCAATGAACCACCTTCCTTTTTCACAAACAAAATTGGTGCTCCCCAAAGTGATGCACTGGTATATATAAATCCCTTATCCAGTAATTCTCACTTCTGCACCATCAGTTCTTTCAACTCAGACAATGACATCTGGTAAGAAGCCTTAGAGAGTGGCTTTGTCCCGGTTGTTAACTCAATCGCAAATTCTATCTCTTTCTCTGACGACAAGCCTAACAATTCCTAAGGAAACACATCTAGAAATTCTTGGACTACTGAGGTGTCCTTAATCTTCAGTTCTTCAATATGTCTTATCTATGACAATCGCCAAGTAACCTTGGCAACCCCCTGTCTAACAAACGGGTTGCCTTCAAGCGATGAGATTAAGGAAATCGAGGGTCCTTCTCGACTCCCCATAAACTCGACACTTTCACATGCTAATGGATTAAGCTAGATTACTCCATGACAATAATTCATTACCACAAGATTCTCCATGAGCCCACTCTATTCATATATGACGTCAAAGTTATATCTCAGCAACTAGTCGAGCACGACTATAGTCGGTGATGCTCCTTTCTTCAGCTTTATTTCAATAAACTGAAATTCTACGAACTTAGCCCAAAACTCTACTGCGCTACTCTAATAAAATTACCCCAAAACATTCTTCCTCTGATCGGTGCATGGTCAGTTCAATTCTTGTCCCTTTCGCCATCCTAGTGGCGTCCTATCAGTGATAGCGGTGTCTGTGCTCCCTTGGACTCACACCGATAGTCCCTTACCTGATGGCCGTGCTGGCCACATCTATAGCACATTCCCGTTATACCAGGGCACTGGATTGATCAATGCTTCTTTCTACAAACTCGACACACATCTAGTGAGTCCTCTGTCTTCTGTCGAGTGGCAGCATACACCCCTTTCTTGCACCTGAGGCATGTTCCAAGTACCCCACTAAATATTCTACAGTGCATTCCCTCATCTTGGGCTTCGAGTGCCGAGATGTCCGATGCACACCCTAAAGTTCCAGCAGTTCACGATTCGAAGTTAGCAGAGTTACAAAGCACGGTTGTTTGTGGGGATCGGGGAAAGGGCAGCTTTTGGCTTCAAAAGATGCAAGGTGCGTTATTGCAAACATGGTTGGTGCCATTCTACAATGATTTTGGGTGGATGAGGAGGGCGTCCAAGGGTCTTGATAGGCATTTAATTGAAGATGGGCTTAGCAATACGATTCTCACACTTTGCCTCTACCCGGCAACAGGAAATAATGCTTGCTTGGTTCAACAGATTCTTGAATTCAAGTGAAGATTGTCCAAACATCCAAAGAGGTTTTGAAGTTTGGTGGCGAAGGGCTTTCGGAGGAGAAATGGTGACCACCGGCGGCCACGGTTGCTGCAGACTCGCGGGAAGTGCGAGAATTCATAAATCATTTATCTTGATCGAACACTCCTTCGCAATAGGCTATCCCATCATCGACGATGGCACTTGCGATCCCATCGGCCTATATCGACAATCCTTGACCAGGCGGCCGTGATGGCAACACCCGTAACAAATTCTTGTCCTAAGGAAAAACATGAGGCCGATCCCTGTCGTCTCCCATAGGAATGACATACTCCCTTTTGACTCGTGCTGACTTGACTATCCTACCCTTCTTATTGGGCGGAATAGAATACTTTTCTCTTTGACATCGGTCTTTTCCTTAACCAATTTCCATTTCTGCCTGAACTGAATCTTGACTTAGATACTTTGTTCTTTGATCACAATTCCAGGTTGGACCTCAGCAGATGCGGCAACAACGGTGATTACGACACTGATGGTGGTAGTGACAGCGGCAACAGCAGCGGCTTGGTCCTGAGCTTGCTGACTCAACAAGTTCCCACGGGTCACTAGCACATGAACGATCTCATCGAACCTAGAATCGCTCGGTGCTGCTACACTAGTACCAACCTGCAGCGGTACTCTTATGCTCGCGCTAGTATGAGCCGGCGCTCCACCTCGACCACCTTCAATACCGATCTCTGTCGACGTTCTACCCCGAGTCATAGAGGCTACAGACCTCTTACTAGGAGTCCTCAACTCCTGATCACTCATGCTACAGGATCTTTATAGAAACTTATTTTCTAATTCCAATACCATATTAGAATTTGAGTGACTCACAAAACAAGCTACCAATCAGCTATCAATCACATGCACCAACATAAATAAAGGCCATTCCTACTAACTATCTCATGACTCATCGCACCTTATCACTCCAAATACAGACCTACTCTGATACCACTAAACAAGGATGTCACGTCTCGATCCTCCGAGCACGTGCCCGTCCCTCCTTGGTTGATTAAATTGCGATGTCCCAAGACGCGTTGTCGACCCATTCACTTTAATGCGCATGCGGAAGCAAATTACTAATCCCCTGACAATAACAAATGTGGGATAGAAAAGCAGGGAAACAAATCATAAACACAAGCCTTTTATAAACATTTCAGGTTTATACATAATACCAGGATGTTTACAAAAGATCAGCTCAATAAAATGGGAATTGTCCTATGACTTACTAGCTAGACACGTTCGCCAGTTCTTCAATCTCTTCCTCATCAATCTCCGGAGCTTTGGGTCCTCCTCAACTGCCATCTAAGGACTTGAAAATGTTATCCCACAATGGGGTGAGACAACGTCTCAGCAAGTTCACTCCCTAAGACTCGATTAGGAATAAAATACGCCCTGAGGACTGCCTAGGCACAAACAAGAGTTAGAGAACTTACCTTGGCCTCAGTTCCTTCCTGTAAGTCAATATAATTCAGATACCATCCAATCATTTCAAGCAATCAGATCGACATATCGATCAATCGACTCAGTCGATTCCATGTCATCGAGACCATTCCCCGATCATCTCAATCAATACTATCTATAAAGTCCAATCATAATCAAGATTGCTCACTCTAAGCTGATAATAGATAGTATAGCTCACCAGAAGCTACCAGATATACCGATATAGTATGCTAATAATGCTCACCAGATGCTGCCAGACCAGAAGCTGCCAAATATACTGATATAGTATACTAATAATGCTCACTAGAAGCTGCCAGATATACCGATATAGTATGCTAATAATGCTCGCCAGAAGCTGCCAAATATACCGATATAGTATACTAATAATGCTCACCAGAAGCTGCCAGATATACCGATATAGTATACTAATAATACTCACCAAAAGTTGCCAAATATATCGATATAGTATACTAATAATGCTCACTAGAAGCTACCAAATATACCGATATAGTATCCTAATAATGCTCACTAGAAGCTGCCAGATATACCAATATAGTATACTAATAATGCTCAACAGAAGCTGCCAGATATACCGATATGGTATCTTAATAATGCTCGCCAAAAACTGCAAGATATGCTGATATAATATACTAATAATGCTCACTAGAAGCTGCCAGATATACTGCTTGCTCTAAACTGATATATCGAGGCCCACAAGCTAATATAGTATACTGGTATACTGCTCGCTCTAAACTAACATATCACCCGCAGGCTGATATAGTATACCATCCTGATCATCTAATCTTTTCACCAGTTTTATCATACCCGATAAAAATAATCGTGTGTGGGTACACGGTCGACCTTAGCCAAAATACAATATTTTCCCCTTTTAAATCCCACTGATTTCAACAGTCCACAAATTCATTTTTGGCGTTGTAAATCGACGCTCGGTAATTTTTCAATTAATTACTGAAATTAAATAAATTTTGGGATAATTCCCCAAAATCACAAATCACACTCAATCAGCACAAAATAACAGTCAATTAAATAAATAGATCACATCACTACAATCAGCATAAAATTTCGGTCACCGGTTATCCCAATCTAATTTTCGAAAAATAATTAATTAATTAAATAATTACATAAAATAATTAATAAATGCCAATAATGCTCACTAAGTCCCGTAAAGTCTAATTAAAAGCCGAGATGGGCCCGAAAAATTTCTGAACCACGCTAGATAAATACTAAAATTTATCTAAGCTCTAATTACACTACTCTAACCACCTAACATGTATCAATAATTAACTAATTCACTAATCTATTCTAACTAATCACATAATCCTAGCTTAGCATCAACTAATCAACCCTTAAACATCATTAAATTACTAAGCAAGGATTAGTGAGTTAAACTCACTTGATTAACGCAAAAACCAGTCCACAGCGATGGCGACGCAACGGCGGCTGATAAACCCCAAAGCAGCGACGCCAACAGGGGCTCAGAACGGGCTAAAATCGGCCCCGTGAAGCCCACGGTTGAGCTGGTTTTCTGCTCTCGCACCATTAGCCTTGCTAATTCGATGGAGATGCGGGCTGTCTTCGGTGGAGCTCGGCTGGAAAGGAGCTGCCGTGGTTCCGCTTGGCTTCGTGGCAACTGGTGTCAATCGAAGGAAATGAAGTAGAAGCCACGTCCAAGTGAGGAAAAATGAAAGCGAAACAAAAGCTGCAGGGAAAGAAAATGGGGCAGAGATGTGAAGATGGGAAAGAAGAGGAGAGAGAGAAGCGGCGTCTTCGACCACACCAGCGAAACCAAAAAGGAAAAGCAGAAAAAGGGAAAGGATAAGGGACAATTGGCTTCTTTGACCAGATGAAAGAAGGATAAACAGAGAGAGAGAGAGAGAGAGAGAAGGGTCAGTGGGGATGGGGCTTCGAGAGGAAGGAAGCCAAAAAGCAAAGCAGAAAAATCCAAGGCGTCAGGGGCAGCTGGCAGCCTTGATCGAGAAGAGAGGGAGGAGAGAGAGTGACGTGCGGAGAGAGAGAGAGGCACTCGAGAGACTTGAGAGAGAAGGGAACCGAAGGAAGGGGGAGAAATTAAATAAAAAGTCCTATACTTATCCATCCTTGGTACCACAAGTTCTCACACAAATTCCTCTTGCCCTTAACACAATCTTGATCAATAAATCCACAAATAGCCAAGTTGATGTCCACAAGTCGCAGCCTTCGCACCGACCTCCGAATTTTACAAATAAGGCTTCAATTCCTTCAACAATTCTCCAATTTAACGTCCAATTTTGCTGAGAAAGAAGCCCACACGATTCCTATGATGTCCTCCCACTAGATAGCTCACTTAGAAAGCCAAAAATCCCTTCAATTTGGTCAAACCGAATTTCTGTTTTTTTTTTCGAATCGTCCGAATCGATTTTCCGTAAGAATCCCGAACTCGTCGAAAATTCCTCGAAATGTGAGATGACGTTCCTAAAGTAACTCGTGACATAACATAACTTTCAATTTCTAAATTCGGGTTCAAATTCGCGGTTAATTTCAATTTGACGCTATTTTAGTGTAACCTAACCTACCAGGTAGCTTTTAGGAATTTTTTGTGCAATTGACCCGTGGTTGATTTTCTTCGAGCCACACGTACCTCTTCGACACATTGGCGACTCTCGGTTATCGTGAAAACCTCAAAGTTTCAAATACGGACACAGGGCGCCAAAACAACAGAAAAATCGGTCTAGTATCGATCAACGAGAATTTTGCAAATTAGTGGAATCACCTACATTTAACCACACATCTCAATCAAACCAACCTATCTCTGATCTCTTATTGATTTTTAACTGTGCCGTAATGACCCTTGCAAACTAACACAGTCGAGCAATCTATTCCTGGTCAAATTCTCAAGTCTATTGTGTTTAAAATCCCTTAACGGCCTCACCTGATAAGCTAGTTATCTCATAAGTGGTCATCTCAGGAAAAAAAAAAAAAACACTATAGTCGCGTCGATGAAAGGCCCAATTCATTCAATTGAAAACAGAAATGAATTTTCAGGGTATCACATGTCGAGCCTCGGCCGAGGGCCGGTGGCCCCAACCAACCGGTGGCAAGTGCATGCCCTCAACCCTCGCCTAAATCTGGGGCGAGGGCACACAAGCCCTCTCTGCCAGTCGGCTAGGGCCGCCGGCCCTTGGCCAGGGCTTAGTAGCCCTGCCCAACCCTCCCCACCTCCTCGGCAACGGCGGGGAGGCAAAGGCGCGGCGGCGAGGCGAGCCCTCCCGCCAGTTGCCTCTCCTCCTCCTCCTTCCCCCTCCTTTTTTATAATTAATTTTTTAAAATTGTAATTTAATTAATTATTATATTAAAATTCTAATTATACCAAAACGACGTCGTTTTGACACTTTGTTTAGCCACATCAGCAACAAAACGATGTCGTTTTGTGTGCAACTCGCCGGAAAATTGCCACGTTAGTGTTTTGACCAAATTTTCTCGCTGGTGGCACTTAAGTGATCCATTTTGTTTCGATTTTCGGCACTTAAGTGTCACTTTCGTAAGTTTTGACACTTAAGTGTTCGTTTGTGCCAACTTTTGGCACTCCAGGGGTCCGGGTATCCGAAAAATCGGCCAGAACTTCAAAGTAAGGAACGTGCATAAATTTAAGAGAACACAAAAGAAAAAAAAATGGTTATTGTTTTGTTTATTGCAAATAGGGACACTATGCTAAGGATTGCATTCGCCGTAAAAGCATATCAAAGGACGAACAGTCCAACGGTGAAGGCATATGTGAATTTGATTGAAGAACTATGTGGCCATGATTTCAACCATGTTTTCGAACATGAAAATTCCTTAAATTAATGATTCACTGGCTATGGTTTTTGAAATTAACTGTATTACTGTTCAATCCTGTTGGTGATTAGATTCTGGAACCATAGTCCATGTGTGTAAGGACAAATACATGTTCAAGCAATTTGAAAATACTGTCGACTCAAATATTCAAAAGGTCCCGATGGCAAATAATGCTCTTACAAGGTTGCTGGCAAAAGCACAATGGAAATAGACTTCACTTCCAAAAAAAAAAAAAGCTTAAAAAAAAAAAAAAAGCTTACTCTTCTTAATGTGCTATTTATTACCAAAATTAGGAAGAACCTAGTTTCTATTTATTTACTTTGTTAGAGGTGGTTTCGGATTTTGTTTGAATCCGACAATGTTATCTTGTCAAAGAATGGACTGTTTGTAAGAAAGAGTTATGTCAATGATGGCATGTATCAACCGAGTATCAATAGTAATATTGCTAATTCTATTTATATTGTTGAGTTTCATTTTTATGACATAATAGGTTGGCACATATAAATATTCGTCATTTGAAAAATATGAAAAAGTTAGACTTGATAAATTTTAATGGTGAATTTGATAAATGCAAAATATGCGGTAAGTCTAAATTACCTAAGAAACATTTTCCTAATGTTAAAAGAAATTCCAATTTATTGGATTTGATTCATAGTGATATATGTAAATTCAATGGCATGCTACCACTTAGTGGTAAAAAGTATTTTATTACATTTGTGGATGATTGTAGTAAGTTTTTCTATGTTTATCTTATGAGGTCGAATGATGAAGCATTTATTATGTTTAAGATATATAAGGTTGAAGTAAAAAATCAATTAGAAGAGAAAATCCAAGCTCTACGCTCAGATAGAGGTGAAAAATCAATTCGCGTCTTTGCTTCCCTTCGGTTAGACGACATTCGAGTAAGAAGAAGAAAAGCAAACGAAACAGGAGAGGAAAAACCTCAAATTTACTCATCTTGTGTGGTTCAAGGGAAGGATGGTTCTGTGCGTATATTTATACGAAAAGCCCAGTGGGCGAGCGACGCACTTTCGCTGCCATTACCTCGGAAGTTTCCTTCCATGCGTAACGTAACGCGTTCTCGAGCAGATGGAGGGGAAGCCAATTACCTCGAAATCACCAAGACAAATTTCGGGGGTGCCTGTGCGTTAACTCCGAAGTTTCACTCCCACGCGGAACGTGACAGAGCAACGTGAAGACGGGGCTACGACGTGTTTCCCGGGCAGGTGGAGCCAGAAGATAATTTCGCAGAAGTCACCTATAAAAAGAGCCTAAGCGAAACCGAAAGCGATCAGATTTCGCGGACGGCGCGTCGACATCGGGCTCGTCCGGCTACAAGTTCGACGTGTCGTCTCAAAAGCGAAAGCAATCAGATTTCGTGGACGGTGCGTCGACGTCCGGTTACAAGTACGACGTGTTCTTAAGCTTCCGAGATCCCGACACCCGCTACACGGGGGCGGACGTCCTATACGAAAGTTTAGTCAAGGCCGGATTTAGCGTCTTCAGAGACAAAGAAGAGCTTCCCGTAGGCGAAAAAATTGGACCGGAGCTTGAGCACGCGATCCACGACTCGAGGATCTACGTGCCGATCTTCTTGGAAGGCTACGCATCCAGCCCATGGCGCCTTCAAGAGCTCGCGCACATGGTGAAGCGTCGGAAGGAATCAGCGGGACACGAAATCGTGCCCGTATTCTTCGGTGCGAGCCTTTCGGACGTCAGGCTCAAGAGGTGTCCGTACGTCGACGACCTGCTCGGGCACGAGAGGCGTTACGGCGAGGAGAGGGTGCGAGAGTGGAAGGAAGCTCTAAGGGAGGTCGCAGATTTCAAAGGATGGGACGCACGAAACTTAGGGTAAGTAAAAGAAGAAACTTTTTTTTTTTTTTGGGTAAAGGTAAAAAAAAAAAAAAAAGAAACTTTAATGGCCACCTCCACCAAACTTATTTATATACATAGATTGCAATCCAATATGTGCTTAGAAGGGCTAATTACGATTGGCAATTTAAGGTTCAATGGCATGGTCGATGGTAATGATATCCAAAGTTTTGGTAAAGACATTTTATAGCTTCTGCGCATGTTATGCTAGAAATGAAATTTGAGCTAGTCTCGGACTGTGGCTGGTTTGTGCTATATCTGAGATTCAAAAAGCAGGAGTGTCTATCGTGCCGACACGGTCCGCTTTGCTAATTATCAACCTGACAAATTCCCTGGAGAGATAAATAATTGCAACACCTTCAGTTGAATGGTTTATCTTTATTCTTTTCCCTTAAGAATATGTAGAAGCGGTAAGAACTTCTTTGTTGGATCACCGTCATGAGTACGAGAGAGATGATGCTGTTAGGGATGCTCTAGATTCCTAGATATGCTCGTCTATTGCTGATATAGTTGCCCCTCTTTTCTTCTAAGACAGATGATTTATTATGCATGGCAGGCTTGGTAAACTTGTTAAAGATCTTGTTCGAGAGCTTTCTATTAAGCTGAAGAAGAGACAAAAGGTTCTTCCTGAGCATTTAGTTGGAATTGATGGTCGAGTCAGACACGTGATGCAGTTGTTGGACTGCGGCTCCCCGGACGTACGATTTCTTGTTGTGCACGGGATGGGAGGCATCGGCAAAACAACTCTTGCCATGGCGGTTTACAACGAGATATCTTCTCTGTTTGATGGTTGCAGCTTCCTTTCAGACATCCGAGAAACTTCACTAAACGGTGGCATCGTAAGTTTGCAGAAACAGCTATTATCCGATATCCTGAAGTGGTCCACAGATGTCAATGATGGCAACGATGGTACCAACTTGACACGAGAAAAATTTCGCAACAGGAGGGTCCTCATCGTTCTTGACGATATGGATGAGCTAGAGCAGCTCAAGAAACTGAAGGGCAACAATGACTGGCTTGGCCCAGGAAGCACGGTTATTATTACAACCAGGAATGCGGGTCTTCTGGCATTTCTTCCTAAAGAGAAGCTTGCTTATGAGATGATGGAGATGGATCCTTGGCATGCTCTTCAACTTTTCAGTGAGCATGCCTTCAGAGAAACCCTACCCCAAGATGATCTCGAAACTCTTTCCAATGAAATAGTGGCCACTACCGGAAGAATTCCTTTGGCTCTTGAAGCGTCAGGTTCTTTCCTCCGAGGCAAAAGCCCCGAGGTATGGGCAGAGACATTGGAGCGTTTAAGGAAAGTACCTGATAGGAGAGTCCAAGAGACGTTAAGGATAAGTTACGAGGCATTAAGCCGGGAGGAGAAGCAAATTTACTTGGACATTGCATGCTTTTTCAACGGCGAAGAGAGCACATCTGCAAAATATGCGTGGGAAAGTCGTGGTTATTCCCCTGAAAGCAGACTTGCTACTCTCAGGGAAATGTCTCTGTTGAAGATAGACCGTCAGAATATTCTTCGGATGCATGACCTGATCGGAGATTTTGGAAGGGAAATTGTTCGAGAGGAAAATCATCTGAATCCAGGAAGTCGAAGCAGGCTGTGGAAACTTGACGAATGCCTTCACGTACTTCGTGAACAGGTAAAGTTATTAATAAAATAAAAGTACAATTTCCTTCGTAAAAAGTTGATAGAATTCTGGTCATAGGAAGAGTTTACTGCTCCTTGTATGCACATGTTTCTCTGTCTGTTGTAAAAATCCACTGATGCGTGCTATCTGTGCAAGGCTGATGACCAGAGAGAGAACAATGTGGAATCACTTAGGCTACAATTATCAGAGGTACAGATGCTCACAAGTCAAGAACTTGAACATCTACCAAATCTAAGGTTTCTTGACCTTTCACTGGGAAATTTCGTCGGAGATTTTGCTCGTTGTTTCTCAGAATTACGCTGGCTATCTTGGCGTTGCTGTCCTGCACACTTTAGAGCGACCAATTTCTCTGCATGAAATCTAGCCGTTCTCAAGCTTTCTAACAGTGAACTTGGAGATGATTGGCCCGGATGGCACCAATTCATGGTACAAACAGTTACGCGTGCATCTAATGTTATATTTATTGTTTAATCATACATGCCTGCAATTGCTCATTCCCCCTTTCTGATATTCTGTTCATCAACAGAAATCATCTAATTTGAGATCTCTGGAGCTTGAAGGATGCAGCAGCTTAACTAGATTCCCCGACCTCTCTGCCTCATCTACATTGCGAAGATTGACTATACAAGGTTGCCAAAGCTTGGTTGAAATTGACAGATCAATTGGTAATCTGGAGTCTTTGACAAGGCTAGATGTGGAAAGTGTTGGAATTAGGGAACTTCCAAACTCGATTGGAGAGCTAAAGAATCTTGAAAGCTTGTTTTTGTCCAGATGTTATGAGCTAAGAAAGCTTCCAGACTCAATTGGAAGATTGGAATCGCTCCTTGAGTTGGATTTGTCTCACACAAAAATAGCAGAATTACCTGATTCAATTGGAAACATGAGGAAGTTGAAAGCGATGAGGATAGGTCAGAGTGAGATAAGGAGGATCCTGGGGTCTATAGGCATGGTGGAGAGGCTTGAAGAATTTCATGCAGAAAACTGTGCGAATTTAGAGGGAGATAGATATTCCCAATGAAATTGGTAGTCTATCCTTTCTAAAAATCCTGAACTTATCTCACACGGGCATTCGATCTATGCCAACAACAATCAACCAGCTTCCTCTCCAGGAACTTGACTGGGAAGGTTGCCATAAGCTTACACAAATCCCAAATCTTCCCCCCAGTTGGATTAACCAGTATGTCGAGTCTCGCTCATTGGAGACAGTCCCAGAACTCTCAAACCTGATAAATTTAGTCAATCTAATTGTATCTGACTCCATTGAGGAATCTCTTTCCAACCTATGGGATGCCGATTTTGTCCAAACTCCTAACCTAAAGTGGGTTGGGAGGATGTCTAGACTGGAGACGCTGAAGCTGGTACATAAAAGCATTATTGCTCCACCGACCGAGTTAGCTCTTCTTAGCCTCAGGCAACTAGTTCTGTCTTGTTTTGACATGACCATGTTGCTTCCTTCAACACTGTCCATGTTGAAGCTTATAAACTTCAATTCATTAGCAGAATTCTCGTGCCATTCCAACTTGAAAAATTTGTCAAGTCTAGAGCTATGCAAATCATGGATGATGGAAATTCCCCTCAACCGGTTTGGACAACTGGAGAATCTGTGGGAACTGACCGTGTCAAACTGCACACCTCTTGGGTAGTTATCCCGCTTGTCAGGCTTGAAGGAGCTCAGAAAGTTGCACTTGTTGAACTGCCCGAAACTAGTTGAGATCCAAGGTCTCACCAAACTGGAATCGCTGGAAAGCATAAGAATTGTGGGGTGCAGTTCCCAGTGAGTTTGCCTGATCTTTTGATGTTGAAGAAGTTGAGGACCATTAAATTCATATTCTGCAGATCATTAGTGAGTTTGCCTTCTCTATCTCAGGTAGCTTTTGATAATTGTTATCTAGTAGTTGACAGATGCGATAAGCTATCCAACTACAATGGACCTTACTGGCTTTACAAAAACAAAAGGCGATGTCCAAATCCCCATTCGCGCCCATGAGGCAGAGCGATTGAGATTGTTTTGTCTGCCTGTACCTTCTCTTTCCTTTTTTTCCCATTTTGTTGTTTTTCTTTCTTCTCAGCTTCCCAGTCGGCATACTCTGGATTTGCAGGGGAAGCTCACGCGTGTAAAAGACATTACATATGCATAAGCAGTCTTCGACTTCCTCTGAACTAACACTGGATTTGATCTTAGTTTCTTCTTTTATATAACTAATAACTTAATTTTGGAACCTCTAACACAATTATTAATGTAGTGTCGATGGCTAAATCGAAATGAATTATATCCGCAAAGAGATGGCTTCATTAGGTCGTCAAGTCTCAAGCATTGACGATTTGCAGTGGAGTGAGTTGGCCATGGCTTTGCCATTTTCAGTTGTTTTTCGTTGTAAGCAGGAGATGCCAGATTTTTTTCCTTTTACAATCCCATGTTCTCTTTCACTCCTATCTTTTACTAGAAAGGGAAACAAAATAAGTAAGCAAATAAATAAATAAAACTCATCTATGTCAGGGAGAACTAAGGGTGCGTTTGGTAACGCTTTTATTTTCGGGAACAATTTCTAATAAAAATTATTCTTTTTTATTCTGTTTCCGGGAACAATTTCTAGGTATTTTAAGCCATTTAGTAACTACCCAAAATTTCAATTCACGAAATAGAATTGCATTTGGTACCGTGCTCAAAATTTCTACTCCAAATTATTTTTTAAAAATTTTTAATTAATTTTATTACTTTTTTTCCTTTTTTTCTTTTTTCTTCTTTTCTTTTTTCCTTTCTTTCTCCCATTCTTCTTCTTCAAGTGGCCGGTCGCCGGCCTCGAGATGACCGGGCGACCGCCGAGGGCCAATGACCTCACCGGAGCGTCGTTGGCCTCGACGAGGCCGACCCTCGTCGGTGAGCGTCACCAAGGCTAGCCGAGCCTCGCCAAGGGAGGCTCGAGCGAGGCCCGCCTAGCCACCGGCGAGGGTTGGGCTTACCTCTAACAAGCTCGCTGGATCTCACCTTGACTTGGTGAGCTCGCCGGACCGGTTGCCGACGGCCGGCAGCGGTGGGTGACGGACAACATACAGCCACCGCAGTGGTGGCAGCAAATGAAGAAGAAGAAAGAAGGAAGAAGAAAATAAAAAGAGAAAATAGGTGTTTGATTCTAGAATTGTTCCCGGGAACAAAAATTAACTTTTTCTTTAATTCTTGATTCTGTTCCAAATCTACTTGAGAACAAAAAAATATAAATTTATTCCCAGAAATAAAAATTTTACCAAACGCATTATGTTCCAAATCTACTCTCAAGAACAAAAGAACATAAACAAACACTGTTTTGTAAGTTGCCAAACAGCCCCTAAATGTTCGATTATTTATCAAAACCCGCTATCGTGCCAAAAGTTTCCGTCGGATCACTTAAGTGCTAAATCAGAGAAAAAACGATCACTTTGGTGCCACCAGCAAGAGATTCTGGCCAAAATAATTACGTGACTTTTATATTTATTTTTAAAAAAAAAAGTCAACATGGCTTAAGACTGTCCACAGTGGATGGCATAAAACGACGCCGTTTTCCTTTCTTCGTAAGAAACAACATCGTTTTATGCCATTCCACGTGGATTCACTTACAAAACGACGCCGCATTGCTCTACAACCAAAAACGGTGTCGCTGAAAAGGGAGTAAAATAGGGTTCGTATACGATTCTCGCTCGAGGCCAGCTGTAGCTCGCTCACCCACCGTCATTCGCTCGCCCGCCGTCGCTTGGCCACCGCTATAGTTGCGCCACCGTTCACAGTCGTTCGCTGGCTGCGTCCCCAACTCTCGCTCACTCAAGTTTGTCATGTTCTACGTGGGTCAATTTAGTGAAAAATTTAGGGTTCGACAGGCCGGTTAGGGCGCGGAGGGCAAATTAAGGGCTCGGCTCAAGGAGAAAGTGGTGGGGAATGTAGTGGGGATCTCACTTTTATGGGGACCGAATAGAAAAATTGAGGGTTCCGTCATTCGTTCGCTTTCTTTTGTGGGGACAGAATAGAAAAATAGGGGCGGGGGGGGAATGGGGGCTCAACTCGGAGGGAAATAGTGGTAGGACCTTACTTTGTTTAATTAATTGGATTGCTTCTGTAGAGAACAGAATGTGATTGAATTAAAAATGGGTGGTGGGGATCTCACTTTGTTTATTCAATCTGGTTTCCTTTGTTTCTATAAAGGCACCGAATTGAATAAATTGGTCACATTTGTTTCTTGACAACAAAACGACAAGGACATGTATGTGAAGTTGCTGATTCTATCATGTGGTCCCGAAAACTAATGACTTTTTTTTTCATTGGGTGCAACATCAACATGAACGAGAATCGAGTAGGCGTCATTGTTTGTTTTGGTGGAGAGTTTGTTATTAGCGCCGAGGATTGGGAATATAATGGTGGAAATGAACGTACTATCTATGTCAATGTTCGGAAGCCATCATATATTGATTTTCTGAGGGATTTGGTGTATTTTTTACAATGCAAAGTGCAAAAACTACATTACTGTGTTCCTAGGAAGGAATTGAAGGATGGCTTGAGATTTTTTAATGATGATAATGGTATTAAAGATATCATTTACCATTATCTTCACAGCGAAGAAGCTAGGGAATATGTTGAGTATTATAATGAGGATGACAATGACGATGACGATGACGATGGGGATGGGGATGAGCTGACCACCACTAAAAAATGAGAAGTGAGAGATCCTATTCAAGCGAGTAATCAGGTCGGGGATGAGTTTAGGTTAGATGAAGGGCAAAATGAGAGGGAGAGAAGTCATATTAATAGAGATGAATAAACAGGGAGATGTCCTAAAATCTTGGGTGAAGATGTGGGCGATGAAGACTTCATTGGATTAGAATGGGAAATTGTTATATCTAGTGAATCGGAAGATGAATATTTTGCTTCAATAAGTTTCCCAAGCGGCGAAGATGATAATGAACTCGCACAGTCAAGACAAAAGAAAAGGGAATTGCTTAGAAAAATTTGCCACTTCAGCAAAGAGGATCGAGCCAGTAAATAGAGATAGAGCTCCAGCTGAAGGTAATAGAAGTGAAGATGAAGAAAGCTGCGGTGATGAAGTTGCTAGTTCGGAGAATGAGCTTGACAATGATGATGAAGAACCTACTTGTGGAAGAAAAAGTAAGTACCCTTACTATGATCTAACAGTTGATAAACCTGTTTTGTCTGTGGGCATGAGATTTGACGATGCCAAACAGTTCAAGGAAACTGTTGTCAAGAACTTCATTGCTGAACAAAGGAGCGTTGAATTCATTAGAAACAGGACGAAATTTGTGAAAACTAAGTGCTTACAACCCAATTGTCCATGGAAGCTCTATGGCACGCTGAGTAAGAATGGGCCATTTCTTATTAGGTCATTCCAGGAGGAGCTATTGTTAAAGATAAATACTTGTCCAATTATCTTTAACAATAAAAAGGTAACAAGTGTGTGGTTATCGAAGCATTTTTTTAATACTATCAAAGTAATGCCCGAAATCAAGAGTCCTTAATTTCAACTGTTAGTGAAGGAGCAATTAGGGGCTAATGTGTCAAGGAATCAATGCAAGAGAGCTAAGATGAGAGTGATGAAAATATTGGTGGGTGGGTATAAGGAAAAATATGCATAGGTATGGGATTATGCTGGCAAATGCATGCTTCAAAACCCATCTAGTAGGGTATATGTAGAGATTGTGGAGATTTTATGTATGTTTTGATGCATGCAAACGGGGCTTCTTGGCTGGTTGTAGAAGAGTTATAGGATTTGATGGATGCTTTCTAAAGGGTTTATACAAGGGGGAGTTGTTGGCTGCTGTGGGGAGAGATGCCAATAATCAAATGTTTCCGATAGCTTAGGCGGTTGTGAAGATAGAAAACAAGGATATTTGGTCTTGGTTCCTAAAAAATTTAATGGAAGACCTTGACATAACCGATGGAGGAGGATAGGCATTCATGAGCGACCAACAGAAGGTAATTCCATTGTCAATTAATTCATTCACTTTTTTTTTGGTAAAAATTAATTCATTCACTTTTAATATTAATCACTTGCATATTTTTCCTGACTTGTATTTATTGGTTTGAATTTTTGTAGATACTTATTCCTGTATTGGCTGAGTTGATGCCACATGCTGAACTAGAACGTGTGCGAGGTACATTTATGCAAACTGGTCAAGGAACTTCAAAGGAGATAGGCTGCAGAAGCAATTTTGGCAGATAGTGAAGAGTACCAACATGGCTGATTTCAGATTAGCCAAACAGGGATTATTGTAACTGACAGATGATTGGTGCACTCTTCCAGATAGAAGCTAAGCACTAGTGTCGAGCCTTCTTCAGTGAAGAGTTCAAATGCAATATCATTGATAACAACCTCAGTGAAGCTTTCAATGGCAAAATTTTAAAGGCCAGGTGCAAACCAATCATCAGCATGCTTAATGATATTCGAGTTAGGTCATGACTAGACTGCATAGGCAAAGAGATGAGGCAACGAAGTGGACTAGAGACTGTGGTCCTAGGATTGTGAAGAGATTGGATGCAAACATTGCTGCTAGTAGGTTCTACCATCCAGTTTGGAATGGAGACAATGGATATGAGATTATTGAAAATCATGATAAGTATGTTATCAACCTGGATAGAAGAAAGTGTTCATGCCGAGCTTGGCAACTGAATGGAATTCCCTGTGCCCATGCCATTTGTGCTATTCAGATGAAGCAAGAAAACCCATATGATTACCTAGATGATTGGTACAAAAAAAGCTCATACCTTACTTCGTACCAATTTATGATGCAACCTATCAGAAGCAGTAAATTTTGGGAGCCAACAAATCATGAAAGCCCTCTACATTTGCCACTGAAGAAGCAAATAGGAAGGCCAAAAATGAGACGAAAAATGCAGTAGGAAAAGGCATCAAGTCAGAGGATGAGTAGGATTGGGGCAAAGATGAAATGTTCCTATTGCACAAGGAATGACACAATAAAAAAGATTGTGAGATGAAAAAACAGCATTAACAGCAAGATGTAATGGCTAATTTAGTGCCAAGGACATGACCTACTAAAAAGCTTCTTGTTGGGCCTACTAAAGGGAGGACAGAAGGCCCTGCTATAATGCCTATTGAAGGGCAGACAGAAAGCCCTGCTGTAAGGTAAGTATCATCTTTGCCTTAGTAACTTTTCAGTTCATATTCGATAGAGTTTGATAGTTGACCATGTGTATTGGCTTCTCTTGTGCTTTTCTTTTGTCATACACTTGTAATTTGAGAAGTTTTCTCCATTTGTTTCCACTATGAAAATGAGTAAATGTCTAATTATTCATTGTAATTGGTCATAATCCTGATATAATACATTGTTATAACGCCTACTAAAGGGCCAAAACAAGGCCCTATTGTAGGCTTAAGTGCAAGGACAAGGACTGGAACGTGCAGGATAGCAACAACAACAATTGAATCCATTGTTGAGCAAACGAGAAAAAAAATTCCTGTAAGTTGTACATCGATGTGTTTGTCTTTTATATGCTGAAATTTAAATTTGTCATGTGTTTCTCGGGTGAGAAGACGAGTAACTACACAAGTTGCAGAGATTGCTTCCCCATTTGTTACTGCTGAAAATGATGCACCACAGCAAACAAGAGGGGCTCTTGGAAAAAGATTTAGGCAATATGGTTATGGGATTTACATAAATGAACGTACTGGAATGACTATTTTGAATGTAAGATTTGTAGGCCTCATGCATTTAATTTGTTATACTTCAATTCATTTGGTTGACAATATTGCTATGTTCTTGTAGCTTGGGAGAACTTCGGAGGTACTTCTCTCTCAAGGTGGGCCAACTCAAGAATCAAAGGCGCAGCCAAAGAAAAGTGCTCCAAAGAAGAAGACAGTGGATATAGCTGCAAAACAGCCATCCAAAAAAATAAAAACCTGGCACCATTTCCAGCTCAACTAACGATTTGGAGCAATAGTGATCATATGGACCAACACATGAAAAGAATGTGACAGAAAGCCCAGTTAAAGAACCTGCACATCCAGTTTAAAAGAGTGCTCGAATTATGAATCAATTCAAAACTCCAAGAGGAAAAGAAGATCGGGGTGTTGTGCATATTGACTGATGGGAGGATACTGGACATGGTCTCTTTTTATGTGATGTTGGACATGATCTTTTTTATGTTTTCTTCTTTTAGCATGGTGTTGGATATTATATCGTTATTGATAGTAGTTGCTACCATTGTTTTTTTAGGAGGGTGCATATTGCCATTGTTTTTTTTTTTTTTTTTTTGAAGAGGATGCTGAACCTTGATGATTTAGGAGTGAAGTTAGACATGTTCTTCTTTTGTAAACAATCAATCAATGTTAATGGCCATAATTGTTTTTGTTATTTTCTCTTATGTTGGTTTCGGCTAGTAATGCTATCAAGGCAACAGTTATGCTGAATAATGTTTGTTGTTGGTGCAATATTCTTATGAGGTTGATATTATTTTAGATGTGTACATATACTATTGCTGGTTGAAGTTGTGGATGCTAATGAATTTGTGGGTTCTAGTTGTATGTGCTGGTGTAAGAACAAAATGCACCAGCTCGCCTTGGTGTAGTTGTGGGAGCTACATCTTCTTACATGAGCAATTTTGAGTACTGGTACATCTTGTTGCATCAACACTTGTATGGGCTGTTGCAAGAAGATACACCAACAACCCAACTGGTGCAAAAACAAGATGCACCAGCAACCCAACTAGTGTAAGTCAAGTAACGTTTGAAACTAACATGTTCTTTTTTTTAAAACTTGTGCAACACAAGTGATCACTTTGTAATCACAACTAGCACTTAAATGATCACTTTTATAAAAACTTGACACTCAAGTAATCACTATTTACAACTTATGGCATTGAAATGGTCAGTTGTGAATTTGCCACCATCCATTAATTTCGCTATGGTTTACAGTTGCAGCAAACCAGCAAACCCATTACCAAATAAAAAATACAGCAAAGCATTATATCTGAAGCAAAAACTAACCAAAACAATCATTGACAATACACAACTAAACAATAAAAGTTTTAAGTGCTCACAACTAATGCATTCCAACTCCAACCTTCCATTTCTATCATAGATTACAACAAAACCTTCTACTCCATACCAAAATTGTAGCAAAGCAAAAACACATTTTACTTCCATTTCCACGTCTTCGACTATGGTAGACATACAAATTTCTTCTCATTACTCACTTCACATTTGAATAAACTACACAAGAGAATAACAACACAATCAACGCTCGATAAAAGTTTCTTTCAATTTTCAGCCTCGAAACCTCCCTCTTCAAATGGTCGACCAAAGATGTTAAACCCTTCTTTGAGCTTGCATTGGGTCGACATCCTCCAACTCGTCCATTAATGTAGGTGGAGGTTGATGTCGGCCTTTAAGTAACTCCAAGATCATCTCTGTCGCTCGATCAGAGAATTTCCTATCAACTCATTTGAAATATTTACACTTCGAGCCTTCTCTATATCTGCTGCAACCATGGAATCTTCTCCCGGGATTCAACCGAGTCCCAGATGTTATTCTCGGACTCGGTAACCCACAATAACAGTAACACTCATCACCTAATTCGCTTTTTTTATAGGAATGTGAGCCACTACTGAAACTTCAGCCCTCCATTTGCAAGAGCGAGCTGATAACTTTGGGAGAAAATCGAAGTATGCACTCGAATTGGTCAAATTGGGGATTTAGGGTTTTCAACTTCCAGTTCTAGTCGAATTTGGGGATTTATGGATTCTTATTTGGGGAAAAGACGTTAAACAGCATCATTTTGTTGTTTGTATGCTGATTGTACTCTCCAACGATCCACGTCAACTTCAAAAATTAATAAAAAATTATTATGTTAGATTTTCGGCCAACCAGATCGGCATTGGCACTGAAATGATCGTTTTTCAAAATTTTTGGTACTTAAGTAATTCGGTGGAAACTTTTGGCACCAAAATGAACGCCGTACACAACTTTTAACATTGATAGTGTACTTACCCCCAAAACCCGTTGATCGAATGTGCTTATGGGCTTATCATTCGTTGTCCCGTTATTATGCTACTTCCCATGTCCTATCCAGTAGACGGCATTTCTTTGACTAAAAGCCCATGATTTTTTTAAAATGATTAATATCACTGAAAACCTTAAATTATTATAACACTAATATCTAAAAATAATTTTGTATCATTATTACCCCCAAACTTGTAAACATACTATAGAGGCTTGATGGCCAAAAAAAAAAAATAGAGTTTTAGTCTAGTATAAATTTGGTTATTATGATGACACGAAAAATAAAACGGACAATGAGCATTTTTCCTTTGAAATAATCACTCTTTTCGAAATCGAGAATTTTAATTCCTCACCGTGAAATGTTTGTCCCTTCTTTCTAAACCCAAGTAAACCTCACTTCAACCCCTCTCTCTCTCTCTCTCTCTCTCTCTCTCTCTCTCAATCAATCACTTCGATTCGAGGAATCGATTGAACGACAACGGAGGCAAATGCGGTTCTGCTTACACGTGTGCCTCGTCCTCCATCTCTTCCCTCAGTCTCGAGCTTTTCCCATCTCGCGATTCAGCCCCAAGCACACCTCCTCCGTTGGTCTGTTCTATCGCGTCCTTCGCTCGAATATCGAGCTCCAAGTTTCAGTGCTGATAAAACATTCCCTCATTCTGGAGTTTCTTCCTTGTGAATTTTGATGGGCAGTTTTGAAGAAGTGCTTGACGAGGAAAGGCGAGACTTACTGATGGGCTGCCCAAGGAGTACTCTGACGATATGCGTGTTGCCATCTTGTCTCTGGGTTTCTTCTTCGTAATCGTCGTGGAGTTTTGATTTTTGAGTGTTTGTTTAGATAATTTTTGCTGGTTTTGCCGTCTACTTGAATTCTGGAATAAGTAAATGACGCATCCAAAGTGATGTTTGGGAAACTGTCGAGCTAATCTAATATCCTGTTGCAAAGATAATTGAGGATTTTCCATAAAAGGCTAGCTAACTTGTGTTGTACTTGACTTCCGGAACCGTGGCCTTGAAATCATTTAAAATGAGATAGTAGGCGTAAGTGAAGGATTGACCGTCGGAATTTGCTTGTACTTTCTATTTCCTTTTTATATCCATGCTGTGCTCTTCTTTCTTATCGACATTCCAGTTAGCATGCTCTGAATTAACATAGGAAGCTCAGGTGTGCAAAAAACATTACAGATGCATCAGCAGTCTTAGCGGTCTCTCTCTCCAGTCTTCTCCTCACTTTGAACTAACACACGAAGCTCGTTCGATCACTCAAATTCAATTTCTTCTTTTAGATAACTAATGACTTAACTAACTTGCATAAGCAATTCAAAAGGAACAATTTTGTGACCTGTAATGCCTTCCTAATTAGGATTTTTTTTTTCTCCAAGAAGAAAGAACGCTTCATATTGCCGGTCGTCCCGCATTGCCACCAACCAAGTCTAGCAATGTTAGCCTGGGATCTTAGCTGTCCCACGTCGCTTGGGAGAAGCCTTCTAGCCTGCTTGATAACCTAAGTAACATCGACACCAACACATAACACTCGACATGACATGACACATCGACAAGTCGTTTTTCAAAAAATAGAGAATTTCGACACGTTGAGACAAATTATATATTATATGTATATTTTATATATATATATAATGATTATTTCAATCATATTAATCCGATTCAAATTTATAAATAAATAAATAAAATCCTATAATAAATTTACACTAAAAACATTAATCCACAATTTATTAATATCCTACATTATTTCAATTTGATAAATTCAACTCAATTTCAATAAATCTATAAAAAAACTAGAAAGAAAAAAAAAAAAAGTAATTCGCATTCTAGACTTGCATGTCGACATGTTGAAAGAAAAACGAAAAAAACTTGAGAGTAAATTATCTATCACGAAAAGTAAAAGTCGAAGAGAAGAGAAGAAAATATTAAGTTTTCTTCTTTCCTGATTTGTTATTTTTATTATTGATTTTTATTTTCTCACATATTTATTTAGACCCTTCTTTTATTGAAAATTTTTAAAAAATTGACCTAGCATGTCGAACTCATGTGTCAAAAACTCACATATCGGAATTCCGACTCGAGTGTTTAAGAGTGTCGAAAAAATTGACTAGGTGTTGAATTTTCTAACATGACCGAGTGTCCGAAAGTGTCAGACACATATCCAAGTGTCCAACACACAATACAAAAGCTCCTAGAAAATGTTGGTGCTTCCTAGTTGATAACCACTATGACTCCCTCACCTCACAAGATGTCTTTTGAGGATAGGTCCCCAAATTGGCATCAAAGCCAGGTTAAGGTGGATCCGAGTGCATGCGAAAGGGATCTTAGCTAAAAACCCTCTGGCCTGCTTGATAACTGTTGCGATTGATCCATTTCCAATAATACTGCGAACTATTTCCAACAATATCAACAATACTACGATGCTTGATAACCGATGCAATTGATTCATTTCCAATAATATTGCAAACTATTTCCAACAATATCAACAATACTCATGAGCTAAGTGGGAAAGTAACACCTTTTTTTTTTTTTGGTCGGTGGGAAAATAACATTTAAGTGCCACTTTTTAAAAAAAAAATAGGCACTTGAGTGCCACCTCTAGCGACTCCCCCAGAAATCTTACGTGGCAATTTTTTATTAATTTTGCCCGTCCATGTAGCTCATGGGAGAGCTGACTCAACAAAGAAACGCAAGAACGACATCGTTTTGGCACAGATTTGAATTTTAAACTAAAAAATTAATTAAATTAAATTATAAAAAATTTTAAAATTAAAAAAAAAAATAGAGAGAGAGAGAAAGAGAGAGAGAGAGAGAGAGAGAAGATGAACAGTTGCAGGTGAGCTGCAGGTGATCCATTTCCAACAATAGAACTAAAAAAATTCAAGCCTTGTGATTCATTTTTAACAATACCGCAAACAAAGTAGAAAAGTGTCACTTTTTTTTTAAAATGGGACACTTAAGTGCCACCTCCAGTGACTCCCGTCAAAAATCTTACGTTGCAATTTTTTATTAATTTTCCTCGTCTACATGGCTCACCGAAGAGCCGACTCAATAAAAAAAACGCAAATTCAAGCATTCTAATTCATTTTCAACAATACTACAAACTAAGTAGAAAAGTGACATTTTTTAAAAAATGGGACACTTGAGTGCCACCTCCAACGACTCCCATCGGAAATCTTATGTGGCAATTTTTTATTAATTTTGCTCGTCTATGGCTCACTTGGAGAGCTAACTCAAGAAAGAAACGCAAAAACGACGTCGTTTTGGCACGGATTTAAATTTTAATTTAAAAAATTAATTAAATTAAATTAAAAAAATTAAAAATTGAATATTGAGAGAGAGAGAGAGAGAGAGAGAGAGAGAGAAGAAGATGAATAGTTGCGGGTGGCTAAGGGCTGGCCTGTTGCTACTTCGCCTCCCTACCGTCCCTAGGAAGGGCTAGCGACGGTGAGGGCCAACCAAGGTCATCAAGCTCTAGCAATGGCTCAACCCTCACCACCTGTAATCTCTCTCTCTCTCTCTCTCTCTCTCTCTCTCTCTCTTTGTTTTTTAAATAAATTTAGTTTTAAATTTATTTTAATTAATTTTTATATAAATTATTTACTCACGTCAACAGCAAAACGATGTCATTTTTGCACTTATCTAGCCATATCAACATGCAAAATGATGTTGTTTTGCACTTGCCTCATTGGAAAATCGCTACATCAGCATTTTGGCTGAATTTTCTCGTCATTGACACTTAAGTAATCCATTTACTCTGATTTTGGCATTTAAGTTTCACTTTCTCTCTAGGCCAAGTTTTGATACTCCAGGTGTTCGGCACTCGCATAGTACACTTCTCCCTTTATTTGCTAAATTGAGTTTTAACTGCATTGGTAATTGCATATAGATCTAATGTCTAAAGAGATATAACTTGTTATCTGTCTATTTAGACGACCATTGCATAATTGTGAACATGATATGGAACCGCGAGCACCTACCACAAGGGGTTTAATCCAAAGTTCAATTGTAGCTATTTCGCCTATAATACTAAGCGAAGGGAATGTAGTAACGGGTTTACTAAAACAAGCACAATAGAGGACTTGGAGATGGCATTGCTTGGAGTAAAGCCTCCAATATGGACAATCTTTCTTTGCCTTTAAAGGGTTAATATTAGAAAAACCCCAAACTATTACAACCATGACTAATGTACTAGAAATTAATTTTTTAACACGAAAAACCTCAAATTTATATATTTATAACAAATTTACTCTCTATTATTTTTCGTTAAATTCTATTGTCAAATTATTTAAGCGGATGACACCTGACGACTGATATATATATAACAATTTCGAATACAGAAAAATTCTTGTAGGACCTCTCTTGGGAATTGTTTTCCCCTTCTTTGTGAACCCAAACTAAAACCTCCCTCTCCCTCTCCCTCTCCCTCTCCCTCCCTCTGTGGCACTTTAATCGGGGGAATCAATTGAAGGTCGATGGAGGCAAATGCGGTTCTGCTTACATGCGTGCATCGCCTACCGTCTCTTCCCTCATCCTCGAGCTTCCCCTTCTCGCGATTCAGCCGCAAGCCCACCTCCTCCTCCTCCTCCTCCTCCTCCTCCTCCTCCGTAGGTCTGTTCTCTCGCGTCCTTCCCTCGAATATCCCCAACTCCCCAAGCTTCGGTGCTCATGAAATGTTCGTTCGTTTTTCTGAAGTTCGTTTTTCGATTCTGAATTTTGATGGGCAGTTTTGAGGAATTGCTTGGCAAGCAAAGACGAGACTCTCATCGATGGGCTTCCCAAGGAATACTATGACGATGTGCGTGTTGCCATCTTGTCTTCTGAATCCCTCCTTTGTCGATTTTCCTGGATTTTTCACTGTTGTCGTGTGTCTATCGTCTACTTGAAGTCTGGCATGAGCAGATTATGTATCCATAAAGTGATGATTGGAAAACTGTTGAGCTAAATTAAAATCTCGTTGCAAAGATAATTGAGTATTTTCCGTAAAGGGCAAGCTTACTTGTGTTGAACTTGACATTTGGAATCGTGGCCTTGTAATCATTTTGACGTGAAATCGTCAGCATGAATGGACTGGTCCTTGGAATTAAATTCTCTGTTCTTCCTTTATGGAATTCATAGAAAGGTGCGATTTTTCTCTCTAAAAGTGACGAGGCGTAATCTTGAAAACCATAAAACATGGAACTCGTGAAAGGGAGTTCTTTAGGGTCGAGGACCTTGTAAATGGAGTGGGCATCAATGTGCGCTGAATGAGAGTACTTTTCCTATAGCATGAGATTGGGTTTAGTTCTTGAAACATAATATAGACGATAGGCGGGATATTATATTATGTCATAGTGACAGGCACTGCGAAGCTCAGAATCACAAGTGGAAGTGATTATGATGTTCTAGGTCTAGAATCGCATTGTCAGGCATGTTCAAGTCATGAGAGTCTTTGGCTGGACCAAAAGCTTTCTGTGATGGTATAGGCTAAGCTTAGACTGCCGTCCAGATTGAGTTGGTTGAACTCTTCTAACAATCAAGCTCTATTACGTGTTCATGTGCTCGCAAATAGTCATGCTGATGCAATCTTGTCAAGGAATAGGTGATTCATCTTATTCTCTGATTTCTTTAACAGTCACTGTTTTATTAAATATATGACAGGTTAGTTATCTAGGAGCAACTGGAGACATGTTGCTATTGACCATCTTTTACTCTTTCTGTTAAATCTGCAAAGGTTTTCTCTGTGCCAGGAATGGCAAGCTCGTCAAAGAGAGAAGACGAAGGAGCTGCATCGCAGGCAACAGGAGGAAGACGAAGAAGAGGAAAGAAAGGTTGAGGAGTATCGTGAAATTGGAATGAGGTTGAAAGGTTATCCTGAAGAAGATGTTCGAAAGGCAAGGATATTGGTATCAAGCTTTATCAGATCGGAGGAAGAAGTTGAAGAGGTGCTTTGGTATTCTCTTAGTGTTTGTTTTTTGGGTTCATTTATCGTTTGGAGACTCTGGACGATTATAAGCATGAATTACATTGATAATTATTTTTTATCCAACCATTCTTGCCTACTTGCTAGTTTGTGTAGAACATTCCCCAGAACTATAACCGATTGTTTTAAGCAGATGTACGGCCAAGGCCACATCATAACCAGGTTAGAAGTATTTTGTTGATGCATGAAAATTAGTATTATCTACCATTAAAATCGTTTTGCTGAGTTCTCAAATTCTTGATGTAGTCCTTCAGCCTGAGTAATTTCAAACACGTGGGGGTCTTTCATCTTGTTGATAAGTGATATCCAGATGAGAAAAAAAAGTTTGTGTTTAACTCGAGGATTTGCTTCTTCATTTTCATCCGGCATTTAACCACAAATTCACCTGTCATTCTTATAGATCTCTTTGAGTGGAACTGCTGTTGGTGTATGCCATTCTGTAAATTCCTCATAAGTCTATACTCTGTTGCCACCCAAATTCTTTGGAATTTTTCTTTCACCATATAATTTTAAGTTCTTAGTTTTTACTAGTAAATATTGGTCCAATCCTCTTAATAAGGAGAAAGAATCCTTGGTACGTGTGAGGGAAAAGAGTAACGTCCTGACTGGTGTTATTCCATCATGACGTTTGACCAAAATAAAAATTCCCTCGTCCAAGTCCATGAAAAATCCATATATTACATTAATAAATAAAGAACAACAGAATCATAGTTTAAAAGTACACTAAAACTCTTAACAATTTCTACATTTAGATTTGAACCATTCTTGATAAGTTAACCCTTCTTACGTATGTAAAAATATATACTTATAATTTCCTGGATTAATCAAATTTCGAGATATTGCTTTTTAACACACAAAGCGCGCACTCTTTTGCCTATATTCCATACCGCATAAAGAGGGTAAGTACATTATCAGTGCCAAAAATTATGTATGGCGTTCACTTTTGTACCAAAAGTTTCTGTCGAATCACTTAAGTGCCAAATCATAAGAAAAATGATCACTTTAGTGCCACCGGCGAGAGATTCCGGCCAAAATGATTACGTGGCTTTTACATTTAAAAAAAAAAAAATTAGCATAGCTTTTAAACGACGTCATTTTCTGCCCCCCTTAAGAAAATGACGACGTCGATTTGTCGTCCTAAGTGGATGGCCTCACAAAAATGACGCCGCACAACTCATTTTGGGATTTTTATTTTATTTTATTTGAAGATTGAAATTATGGTTCTGATCCTCGTTGGCCGCTGACCTATCTCGCTCGACCGCCGACCTATCTTGCTCGGCCACTGTCGCTTGGCCGCAACTTGAGGCACGTGAGGTGCCTGCACTTGAGCTAGCTCAGCACAAGCGCGTCATCACCGATGCTCAACAACTTGCGCCAAGTCAAACTCGCACTTTCTGCGTGAGCTTCGTGACCGAGTCAAAATCGAGCGAACAGGGCCGAGATCACATCCAATAGCTCCGAGTGGGCATGGAGGGTGAGCCTCTGGCGACTCTGGCCTTCGATCTCAAGCTAGTGACGGCACACGAGGGAGCACCAGCCCCGATCGTTGGAGCCTAGGTACCTTGGAAGACGTAGGCCATGCCCTCATCGGGAGATCGAAGATGGAGAGGGAGAGATCGAGGGCGATGCACTCGTCGACGACCTCCCCGAGCACCAGCCGATCACGGCCTTCGACTTGGCCGCCAAGTGGCCGTTGTCGGGATCGAGGTCGGGGTTGGAGCCATGGCCGCCAAGCGCGAGGGCCGTCGAGGACGGCGACTAGCCAGAGATTTAGGGTTTTGAATTAGGGGATAAACACTAAAGATCGTCGTTTTGTTGTTTAAATGTTGACTGTACTCTTCGGCGAGCCATATCAGCTTCAAAAATTAATAAAAAAAGTGCCATGTCACATTTTCGACTAACCAAATCGGAGTTGGCACTAAAATGGTTGTTTTTCAAACTTTTTGGCACTTAAGTGATCTAAAATAAACTTTTGACACCAAAGTGAACGTCGTATATAACTTTTGGTACTCATAGTATACTTACCCCGCATAAAGTATTAAAGAAAATAAGAATTTTTATCACCAAGAAATGTTGATGCTGTTGTAGGGACTCAATCTATTTTTTTTTTTTTTTTTTAATCTTCGTCCCTCATCTGTATTTGTATTACCTAAAAAGTAATGTTTTCTTTCAAACACTTCGCACAATGACTTTCTTAATCTAGAAAATATCGACATTTTTAGGAGTCTTCATGTCATATCAAACACTCCCAACATATATCTAACACTCAGTTAATACATATTGAAAAATCTAACACCTAATCAATTTTCTTGACACTCTCCAACACGTGAGTCTAAGATTTCGACATCTAAATTCGGAATTCCAACACGTGAATCCGATTCCGCACGGGTTAATTAAAAAAATTTCAATAAACAATGAGTCAAAATGTGAATATATAAAAAAATAAAAATAATAAATGAAGAAAGAAGAAAAATCTAATATTCTTTTTGTTTTGACTCTCGTTTCCCACGACACACAATTTACCCTCAAGTTTTTTTAAAAAAATTTCTTCGGATAAGCAAGTCCCGAACATGGATTTTGTTTGTTTTTTTTTTTTTTTTTTTTTTTTTTCTCCAAATTTTATGAATTATTAGAATGGAGTTGAATTTGTCAAATTGAAATAATGAATAATATTAACAAATGGTGGATTAGTGTTTTGAGTATTCATTAGTGGAGTCAAATATGACTAGCTATTTAAATTGTAGAAAAATAAAGATTGAAGATAAATTTACAAAAAAAATGATTGGGGGGTTTTTATAACCAACGATCAGCCATTACAAGTGATTATTACGACTTCACTACTTAACAGTTAGTTAACAGTCACCTGGCTCCGTAATTCGACAGTTATATCATACCGAGCGCACTTACCTTGACGTGTACCGACGGCATGGTTACATCAACTTTTTCGTTCCAACGCAGCCGTTGCACATCGACATTTCCATCGGTAAGAATTGGGTGGTCTTCTGGTCGATCTCAGCCCTCCTGGGGCCTGTCGATTTCAGGAAGTCGTTGCGCTCCGCATCGAACGAAACGTCGAGGAAAGGCACCGAAAGCGATCGCTCATCGATAAAATACATGCGAAGAAATGCGCGTCGAATAAACTCGCTTCTCTTCGATTGCAAACTATTTCCTTTTTTTTTCCTTTTTTTTTTTTGGGTTCTTCCTCGGATCACACAACGAGTGAAATTTGTTGTTTTTCTGCCTTTTCAGTAGTCTCGCCTCCTCCTCTTCTTCTTCTTCCTCGCTGGCAATGTCGTTTTAAAAGCGAAAGTGATCAGATTTCGTGGACGGCCCGTCGACGTCGCGCTTGTCCGGCTACAAGTACAACGTGTTCTTGAGCTTCCGAGGTTCCGACACTTGCCTCACGTTCGCGGATTACCTCAACGAAAGCTTAGTAAAAGAAGAAACTTTAATGGCCATTACACCCTTTTTTTGTTACCTTTATCTCTCTCTCTCTCTCTCTCCACCAAACTGATTCATATATATATAGATGGCAATACAAAATATGCTTAGAAGGGCTAATTATGATTGGCAATTTAAGGTTCCATAGAATGGTCGATGGGTATGATATCCAAAGTTTTGGTAGAGACATTTTATAGCTTCTGCGTATTATGCTATGCTAGAAATGAAATTTGAGCTAGTCTCAGACTGTTGCTGTTTTGTGCCATATCTGAGATTCAAAAAGCAGGAGTGTCTTTCGTGCCAGCACGGTCCGCTTTGCTAATTATCAACTGGACAAATTCCCTGGGGAGATGGTTAATTGCTACACCTTCACTTGAATGGTTTATGTTAATTCCTTTACCTTAAGAATATGTCAGAAGCTCTGAGAACTTCTTTGTTGGATCACCATCATGAGTACGAGAGAGGGAGATGATGCTGTTAGGGATGCTCTAGATACCTAGATATGCTCGTATATTGCTGATATAGTTGCTCCTCTTTTCTTCTAAGACGATGATTTATTATGCATGGCAGGCTTGGTAAACTTGTTAAAGATCTTGTTCGAGAGCTTTCTATTAAGCTGAAGAAGAGACAAAGGATTCTTCCCGATCATTTAGTTGGAATTGACGATCGAATCAAAGACGTGGTGCAGTGGTTAGACTGCGGTTCCCTGGACGTGAAATATCTTGTTGTTCATGGGATGGGAGGAATTGGCAAGACGACTCTTGTCAAGGCGGTTTACAACGAGATAGCTCATCTGTTTGATGGTTGCAGCTTCCTTTCAGACATCCGAGCAAATTCAGGATGGGAAGGTGGCATCGTAGCATTGCAGACTGCTGATATCCACAACGTCGATGACGGCATCAACATGATACAAAGTGGATTTCGCAGCAAAAAAGTCCTCATTGTCCTTGATGATGTTGATGATGTAGGCCAGCTCATGGCACTGGCAAAAATCCGTGACTGGTTCGGCAGGGGAAGCAGGATTATTATCACAACTAGAAATGTGGGTCTTCTGCGAGCAAAAGAAATGGGACAACAGGGTTGTGTTTATGAGATGACAGAGTTGAGTCCTTGCCATGCTCTTCAACTTTTCAGTGAGCATGCCTTCGGAGAAACCCTACCTTCAGATGATCGCGAGAATCTTGCCAGTGAAATAGTGGCCACTACCGGAGGAATTCCTTTGGCTCTTGAAGTTTTAGGTTCTTGCCTCCATGACAGAAGCCTCAAGATGTGAGTAGAAGCATGGCACCGTTTAAAAAGATCATCACCTCATGAGAGTGTCCAAGAGACGCTACGGATATCTTATGGGGCATTAAGCTTTGAGCAGCAGCAAATTTTCTTAGACATTGCATGCTTTTTCATTGGCAAAGAGAGCACAAACGCAGTATATATGTGGGAAGATTGTGATTTATCCCCTGAAAGTGGACTTGCCACTCTCGCTGATTTGTCTCTGTTGAAGATAGACCATCGCGATATTTTCCGGATGCATGACCTGATCAGAGATTTTGGAAGGAATATTGTTCAAGAGGAGAGTAAAAACTATAGAAATCGAAGCAGGTTGTTGATAAATGCGGAATGCCTTGGCGAACTTTGTGAACAGGTAAAGTTATTTATACAAGTAAACTGCAATTTCCTCCTCAAAAAATTAACGGAATTCTGGTCTTAGTAAGAAAAAAGAGTTCGCTGCCCTCTGCCTTTCAAGTTTCTCTTGTTTAGTGTTAAAGTTCGCTGATGCTTGGTATCTTTGCTAGATTGATCACCAGCAAACGAGAAATGTCAAATTGCTTAGGATACAACTACCTAGGGTACAGACGCTCACAAGTGATGCCTTTGCTGCTATGCCAAAGCTAAGGGGTCTTCATGTTGAAGGGGTAAACTTCATTGGAGATTACAGTAACGTTTTCAGAGAACTGAGATGGCTATCTTGGGATCGTTTTCCTGCACAATTTGATGCGACCAATTTCTCTCCAAGTAATCTAGTCGTTCTCAAGCTTTCTGGTACTGACTGATCTTGGTGATGATTGGCAAGGATGGCACCAAATCCTGGTATGAACAGTTACACATGCATCCATTTCTATTTTTGTTGTTCAATCAAACATGCCTGCAGTTGCTCATTCCCCTTCTGATATTCTGGTCCCCGACAGAAATCATCTAAGTTGAAAGCTCTGGAACTTAAAGAATGCAGCCGCTTAACCAGATTACCCGACCTCTCTGCCCTCTCAACATTGGAAAGATTGATTGTACAAAATTGCGAAAGCTTGGTTGAAATTGGCGAATCAATTGGTAAGCTAGTACAGCTGAATTACTTGGAAATTGATGCGTGCACATGTCTGAGAGGGTTGCCTGAAGAAGTTGGTTGTTTAACGGCTTTGAAAGAGCTGATTGTGAGAGGGACATTATTTGGTCCTGTTGGTTTATATCTTCCCCACTCGATCGGTAATCTGCAGTCTTTGAAAAGGCTAGAGATGGAAAGTGTTGGAATTAGCGAACTCCACACTCAATTGGAGAGCTAAAGGACCTTGAAAGCTTGTGTTTGTCCAGATGCGATGAGCTAAGAGAGCTTCCAGACTCAATCGGGAGTCTACCCTCTCTGAAAATCCTGAACTTATCTCACACTCACATTAGATATTTGCCAACAACAATCAACCAGCTTTCTCATCTCCAAAACCTTCATTTGGAAGGTTGCCATGAGCTTAAACAAATCCCAGAGCTTCCCACCAGTTTGATTATCCTTCATGCTGAGTCACGCTCACTAGAGACAGTCCCAAACCTCTCAAATCAAACCAATTTAATCGATTTAATTGTATCCGACTGCTTTGAGGAATCTCTTTCTAACCCATGGGTTGCCAATTCTATACAAACTCCAAACCTGGATTGGGTTGGGAAGTTGTCAAGCCTGAAGAACCTGAAACTGGTTCACAAAAGCATCAGTTTACCGCCGACTGAATTAGCTTCCCTTCCTGGCCTGGAACAACTAGTTCTGTCTTGTTTAGATCTGCAATCCCTCGCTCAGCCACTTCCTTCCACTCTCTCCATGTTGAAGCTTATAAACTTCAAATCATTATCTGAATTATTGCCCTGTTATGACTCAAAAAATTTGTGGACTTTGGATCTATGTAAATCGTGGCTAAAAGAAATTCCACTCATTCAGTTTGGACAATTGGAGAATCTGAGGGAACTAACTGTGTCGAACTGCACATGTCTACGGCGGTTATCCTGTCTGTCAGGCTTGAAGAAGCTCAGAGCGGTGCGCTTGTTGAACTGCCAAATGCTAGTTGAAATCCAAGGCCTCGAGGAACTGGAATCACTGGAAAGTATAAGGATCGACCAGTGCAGTTCCCTGGTAAGGTTGCCTAGTCTCTCGAAGTTGAAGAAGTTGAGGACCATGGAATTTACATCCTGCAGATCATTAGTGAGTTTGCCTTTTCTATCTTGGGTAGCTTCTAAAGATTGTCATCTAGTAGTTGATGGATGCGATAAGCTAGCCAACCACAATGGCCCTTACCAGCTTCACAAATACAAAAGGCAATGTCCAAACCCTGTTCGTGCCTATGAGCCAGAGGATAGACAACGCTTGCCTTTGCCTATTTCCTTATAGCTTCCTTGTGAATGAGATTACTTTTTTAGAGTGGATTTGCTTGTACTTTCTATTTCCTTTTTTTCCCCAGGTTGTGCTCTTCTTCCTTCTCAACTTTCCGGTGAGCAAACTCTGGGTTAACCGGGGAAGCTCACATGTGTAAGGACATTACGTGTGCATAAGCAGTCTTGTAATCTCTCTCTTTTAGTCTTCACCTTACTTGGAACTCACACAGGAAGTTTGCTCGATCACAACTATATTCAGTTTCTTCTTACTAAAGGAATAGTGTTGGAAGCTATCATGCAACAATCAGGATGTGTTCCTTTTCTCCCAGAAAGAACACTTGAGATTGCTAGTTGTCTCACTTTCCAGTTTCCAAAACCGAGTCTAACAATGTTAGATGCAGTGCGGTGCACTTTTCTTTTATGTGCGACTGTGTTCTGACTGCTGTCAATGTTTGTAAGTGGATAGTTTTTGGTAGTTGGATGTGGATCGAATTATTGAACGGACTGGACTTGTTATTTGCCACAGGAATGTAACGACGGTTTACTAAAAATAAGCGCAATAGAGGACTAGGAGACTCCTCGTGAAAATTTTCTGTGTAAGCAGGATGTAAATGCCAGATTTGTTGACATTCCGATGCTTGAACTTCTCTTTCACTTCTTTAACAAAAGGAAACAAAAAAGTACTTATTTTTTCAATGATTTCACTCGTTTAATTGGACGACGACGATGATGATGGTATGACAGCCGGTTAAGTGTTCTACAAAACCTCCACGTCCATGGACGGTAAGATTTATCTAGTGGCCTCAGGTGGATGTGTCGTAAGCAAACTGCGTCTTAATTGTGAGACAGGCTAAATTAGCAATGCAGATTCAACTGAAGTACAGAGTCTTGATCTAGGAGTAGAAGGTATTAGCGTCCGACGATGGCGAAAGTATATTATGGATACTACATTTAAATCGAAAGATTGGTTGCTATGTCAGGCAGGACAGATCTATGGCTCTATTGCAAACCCCTTCATCAAAGGTGTGCGGGTGAAATTAGAGCAGGGAATATGGAGTTATCGTTTGTTGTCTCGTTATTCTGCTGGTTTCCCCTGTCCAAATAGACGTCGTTTCTTTCACTAAAGCCTCCAATTTGGATAATCTTTTTTTTTTAAATATGGTTAATTCCATTAAAAATTCCATACTAGTTTTGTCACACCCCAAAAACTACAAAGAATGGAGATGACACGGCCGTCCTTCTTTACAAAGGACGCAGCCTCAAACACAACCAACAAATTGATATTAACTTATATATATAAATATCGATAAATCTTCAAATTGGTTGCAACATCGTAGTTTCTATAATCCATCAAAAAGAGAAAAGATATACTTTAAAACTTAGACGATTCCACTAGTAAGGATCATTTGTACCACTTCCTTAAACCATACCAAAAAACAAAATAGAACTCCCCAAAAGTTCCCACCGACTACGCACTCGCTCTATTCGCCGCTAGCTGAGGAACCTCAAAAGATTAAAGGAGGAATGGGATGAGCAACCACAGCTCAGTGAGTAGTACATATCTTCTAAGCAGATCGAACAACCACTATGCATGTATATAAAATACATATCGAATCATATAAAATTTATTTCTTATCATCAAAAATTTATACTAATATGGAAAACTCATTTGAATCGCCATCAAAAGTCAAGTATCAATGGTCGAATCCATTGAATAACCTCCATAAAAAACACATGGTCTATCCATTGATCAATCTTTTGCTCAATAACTAACCATGGTCACGACACAACACCCTGTGACAAGGCGACCAAGATTCCCCCCTTGGCAAGGTCTCCACCTACAAAGCCGGTGGCTAGGCTCAGAAGGATATCCTAAACTTGGTATGCATACCCAAAAACCCCTCACTGGGTTCACAGTTATATTGAGCATAAATAACCATTCTCCAATACTAGAAATCCAATCCAAAAATCAATATCTTAAACCAAACAAATAACATTTTGCAACATAACCCATCATTCATTTCATATCCATTTCTCAAATCATCATAAACATTTTTATAAATCAGTCGCAAAGCAATTTTATATATGTTTCTCCACAAACCTTGTATAATGTGCTTTTCAAAGATTCACAATCAACCAAAGGGTAGCAATTGCTCGATCTGCCTTTTATGCAATAAAAATGCTCTTCTCAATTCAATATATATACATATATATATACTTCAAGACATGATTTTATAAAACCAAAGAAGATACAAGACACTCACCTTGTCGTTCTACGACCCAAACGACGAACAATACTCGTATCGTCGAACTCAAAGCCCTATCAAATAACCGAAAAATAATGTTAAATCTATATCAAATAACCGAAAAATAATGTTAAATCTATTCTATCTCAACTACAAAATGACTAAGTTACTCCTTAACTCTAACAAAAGGACTTATGTGCGTTAACAAATCGCATAACCAAAGCGATTGTTCAAGCCATTTGCAACATGAAGTTTAAACGCAAAACTTGATCAAGCCTTAACTTTTTCTTCTGAACCCCGATCCGAACGTACTTATATTCAATAGAGATCCCTTGAAACATATCACAAGAATCCCGACTTGGCCATCCCAAAATCAAGCCGAAAAATGACAAAATACGGGCCCAAAGCTGCTGGACGCGTACTGTTCACTGCGCGCGGAAACTTTGAAATTCTGTTTTGGACAAACCATAAGCTCAAATCACGATCCGTAAAATCTCACGGCTCCACAACACCTAAATTACCATTCTTGCAAAAATACACGGCTCAACGACTCCAAAATTAGACTTCGCCGCTCAGTTTTCCAAAAATTTCGAATTTAAGTCCTAAATCCAAAAATTACTTCAATCGGACAAATAAGGGGCTTGATCTCTTACCGGGTTATGGAATCGAGTTGGCTTGGTAAGGCATCCAAGGCGTGCATATGCCAAAACTTATTTCCTTTCCCTTTTCTCTTCTTCTTCTTCTCCTTCTTTTTCTTATCTTTTGGTCGAGGAAACTCTAAGTTTCTGTTTAACCGAACCCTTTCCCTCTACTTTTGCTTTAATGACTTTTCGGTTTCTTTTTCAGTTTCTTCTTTTGGGCAATTTAAAACTTCTTTTTCCATTTATTCTTTTGGGGCCCACTAGCCTAATGTTACAAGTTTAATTATGCCGCATTTATCCTAAACTAACTAATATTCAAATCACAAAAAATCCAAAATTACTTACACTCATGTTGCGTTTACCCAAACTAGAATTTTTCTCACAAAAAATTTGAAGCTGATAATCTCATGTCATATTTATCCTAAATTAATTCTCATGTCACACTTCAATCCCCAAAATTTTAGATTGTAAAATATTGTTGCCCTAAGAGCACCATCATATTTTTAAAATTTGCTAAGATCCCTAATTTTGCCTCAATTTCATCCCGTGTTTTGGTGCTTTGGAAAAGAGAGAGGGAGTGAATTCAAATATCTCCTACTTCCCAATCTCAATTCATTTTTCTTGTGATTTGGCTTTTTATAGAGGTCATCATTTAGAAGATCCATTTATGTCGAATTTTCATCGTGAATCGTACACCTATCATTAAATTGTTTGTCACTTGTGTTTTCAAGTCAGTAGATATTGGACAGAAACCATCGGAGAGTAGATTCTATTACATATACCTATTTAGGATTTTTATAAATTGAAAATTTTATGTGGGATGGACATGGCACATATTAATGAATATGAGATTTCTTTTTTTTTTTTTTGGTGACCCAAAGAACTCGTGCACCATACCAAACATACATGCCCTCAAAAAATGGGTAGGAGTAACGAGGAGTAAACTTAGGGCAACACGTGCTAGCCCACCACGCACGTCTTACCGGATAAGTGCCTCACCCTCAACGCTCGAATCGAACTCTCCTCTTGTATTAGGGGAGAAAGACGCTGCCAGCAGCGCCACCAGGTGGGTGGTGAATATGAAGACTTCTTTTGTTTGTAGGAACTCCTTGAAAATAACTTCACCTTTTTTGTCTTTTAGATCTGAGCAGGTCTAACTTAACTTCACTCTTTTTGACATCGAAAATTTGAATCCCTCTTGTGGAAATTGTCCCTGCCTTTTTTCTGAACGCACTTAAAACCTCGCCTAACCCCTCTCTCTCTCTCTCTCTCTCTCTCTCTCTCTCGCTTTGATCGGAGGAATCGATTGAAGGTCGATGGAGGCAAATGCGGTTCTGCTTACACGCGCGCCTCGCCTACCGTCTCTTCCCTCAGCCTCGAGCTTCCCCATCTCGCGGTTCAGCAGCAAGCCCACCTCCTCCTCCTCCTCCTCCTCCTCCGTAGGTCTGTTCTCTCGCGTCCTCCCCTCGAATATCCCGAACTCCCCGAGCTTCGGTGCTCATGAAACGTTCCCTCGTTTTTCTGAAGCTCTTTTCTCGGTTCTGATTCTTTTGAATTTTGATGGGCAGTTTTGAGGAAGTGCTTGACGAGCAAAGACGAGACTCTCGTCGATGGGCTTCCCAAGGAGTACTATGACGATGTGCGTGTTGCCATCTTGTCTTTGAATCCCTCCTTGGTAGATTGTCCAGGAATTTTCATTGTTGTTGTAAGTATGTCGTCTACTTGAAGTTTGGCATGAGCAAGTCATGTGTCCGAAGTGATGATTGGGAAACTGTTGAGCTAATCTCAAATCTCGTTGCAAAGATGATTGAATAGTTTCTGTAAAGGATAAGCTTACTTGTGTTGAACTTGACATTTGGAATCGTGGCCCTGTAATCATCTTGACATGAAATCGTCAGCATAAATGGACTGCTCCTTGGAATTAAATTCTCTGTTCTTCCTTTATGGAATTCATAGAAAGGTGCGATTTTTCTCTCTAAAAATGATGAGGCGTAATCTTGAAAACCATAAAACATGGAACTCGTGAAAGGAAGTTCTTTAGGGTTGACGACCTTGTAAATGGAGGGGTCATCGATGTGCGCTGAATGAGAGTACTTTTCCTATAGCATGAGGTTGGATTTTTGAGTTCTTGAAACATAATATAGACAATAGGAGGGATATTACATTATGTCATAGTGACAGGTACTGCGAAGCTCAGAATCACGAGTGGAAGTGATTATGATATTCTAGGTCTAGAATCACATTGTCAGGCATGTTCAAGTCATGAGAGTCTTTGGCTGGACCAAAACCTTTCTGTGATGGTATAGGCTAAAGCTTAGACTGCTGTCCAGATTGAGTCGGTTGAACTCTTCTGACAATCAAGCTCTATT
Organism: Eucalyptus grandis; assembly: GCF_016545825.1. Lineage (NCBI taxonomy): Eukaryota > Viridiplantae > Streptophyta > Magnoliopsida > Myrtales > Myrtaceae > Eucalyptus > Eucalyptus grandis. The sequence goes on along the minus strand of NC_052622.1, from coordinate 46,012,344 downwards.
ACATGTTCATGTGCTTGCAAATAGCCGTGCTGATGCAATCTTGTCAAGGAATAAGTGATTCATCTTATTTTATGATTTCTTTAACAGTCACTGTTTTATTAAATATATGACCGGTTAGTTATCTAGGAGCAATTGGAGACATGTTGCTATTGACCATCTTTTACTCTTTCTGTTAAATCTGTAAAGGTTTTCTCTGTGCCAGGAATGGCAAGCTCGTCAAAGAGAGAAGACAAAGGAGCTGCATCGCAGGCGACAGGAGGAAGATGAAGAAGAGGAAAGAAAGGTTGAGGAGTATCGTGAAATTGGCATGAGGTTGAAAGGTTATCCTGAAGAAGATGTTCGAAAGGCAAGGATATTGGTATCAAGCTTTATCAGATCAGAGGAAGAAGTTGAAGAGGTACTTTGGTATTCTCTTAGTGTTTGTTATTGGGTTCATTTATCGTTTGGAGACTCTGGACGATTATAAGCATGAATCACATTGATAATTATTTTTTATCCAACCATTCTTGCCTACTTCCTAGTTTGTGTAGAACATTCCCCGGAACTATAACCGTTTTTTTTAGCAGATGTACGGCCAAGGCCGCATCATAACCAAGTTAGAAGTATTTTGTTGATGCATGAAAATTAGTATTATCTGCCATTAAAATCGTTTTGCTGAGTTCTTAAATTCTTGATGTAGTCATTCAGCCTGAGTAATTCCATGAATTGGCTTTCTATTCAATTTCTTTGCTGGAACCCATTTCCTCCAATATTTTGCATCTTTCATTGATGCTGCCAGTATATGGTAATGTTAGTTGGAGTGGTAGATCCGTGATTAAAGGCATACTGACTCGTCTTATTCCTTTCTTCAGAAAATCGAGGAAGCTGCTGAGAGAGGAGAACTGACAGAACTTATCTTAATGGTTATCTGGAATCGGCTTGATCTTGCTAGACGTGATGTAAGTTTGCATCTTTGCAATATCTAATGATGTGTATTGGGATGGTGAATGGGCGGGGGGAAAGTCAGGAGGGGATTGGGGAACAGGTTGGGAAGTTGTTAGCTGGTATTGATTAGCCTTTTCAATGTGATCTTTTTCTCCTTATTAATGTCTCCGTGATTTTTTTATTCTTTTAGGATGAAAAGGATGCAGTTAGAAGTCTTGACCTCTTATACAGGAGGGTTGAGGTATGCTCCACTTTCTGTACTTAGATGACTCCAGCTCCATATTTGGACAAGAAATTATGAGAAAAGGTACACCATCACAAGTTATTTGAAATGGCAACTTGTGCTTCTAACAGAAAGATAAATAATCATTCAAAGCTCTTGCTGCCATTGATATTTTGTCTCAGAATTGCTCATACTAACACTCTTATAGCAATATCATCTTCCAATAACAAAACAGCTCAGCTACTCACCCCCTCTTATTCCAGTTGGCATTATCATGTAGACCAGCTCATCCATGTTGATTGGTTTAAGTGTAACCAAAAAATCCTACTAAATTTTTCTTAAAGATAACTTTGGGAGACCAAAAATCACTTGTGAGACTGTCAAGCCACGTAGCTTTGAAAAGTAAAAACTCTTGATTTTGGCTGTAATCTCTGGAATACTAGCAATTTAGAAGTCTTTCAAGTTTGCTTTGTTCAACCAAAAAAAAAAGTTTGTTTTGTTATTCTGAGGTCACTTTTCTTTGAAATGAGTTATTTCATAGTTTCCAAGTCTCTATGCTCCGAAATTAACCTATGTGTTTACTGATGCTTTGACCTAAGAAACTTATAAGTTAAAATTCTCTTGCATTTTAGACTGAAATTTTGAAACGGGAGGCCCCTCCTGCCATGAGGCTGCTCAACGAGCTTTTGAATTTGCATGATGGTTTTGATAATGAAGGATGGCTGAAGGAATGTAGAAAGCTGATGGTGGATACCTTTCCCCGGGAGGATCCCTTTAGCATTTTGGTTCCGGCTGGACTTGACATCGATAAGGTTTGTTATGGACTGCGTGGTGATTCATCAAATAATAACTTTTTTTTTTTGGGGGGGGCTAAATTCAGCAAATTAGAACTCGCTAATCCTGCTCATGTCAATTGATGTGTTCGTGGATGGTACTCTTCTGAAAGGTTGTAGTAATTGTATCGTGCAGCATCAAGGGCCACTTCGACCCTCATCCGAAGATGATGCTCTTTTGAGGGTAGATTTTGTTAGAGAGGTTGATGAACTGCTACAAGAGGTTCGTGCTGAACAAAGCGAATGGCAAGACGCTCAAGGGTTGGACCCTGAATCTGTTGCAAGTAGGTTGAAGCAGCAGGAGAAGCAACAAACAATACACCAAGTAGAAGCTCTGCTTGATTTGGCTATCAATTTGAAATGGTAGCAAGATCTGTATATCCTACGTCCCATGTTTCTAGACAATGCAGCGCTGACCATAAGAAAACTGAGGAACTCATATTGATGCTCCGTACTTGGGCTGGGCTTGGCTTGAGCTGCCGCACCAGTAATGGCCCTCGAGTCAATCAACCATGAACTGTACTTATGTAGGATCCTCAGTATGAGTTCTGTTTTAGGGTTTTTATATTGTTTAGGATGGTTATGACTGTTGTAAGTGACTTTTCTGAGAATCTCCTTATCAAGCTGTGCATGGTATTCCTTGTAATGCTTTTCACTGCGTCTGACAAACAAAGAGCAAAACGAATTTTGATCTTGAATTAGTGTCAGAAGAATGAGGAAACCTGAAAGAACTCAATGGGAAAATTTTCCAGAGATTTTTTTTTCCTTTGATGACATGAGCGGCAGTTATTTTTAACCTCCTTACAGATTTGCCTCTGTCTAGTGCGAGAAGATGAACCTATTTCATCTCATCGACCAATGACTGGTTTGCTTCCCTCCTACAGTGGTGCAAATTCAGGAAAAGAAATTAAGGAAGAGAAAAAAAGAAGAATCCCAATTTTATGAGTTAACGTGTAATATTGCGTCGTGGAGAAAATTTACACGGCCTCTCTCCATGGCAAGAAACTTGCTTTCAAAGTCATCTTATGCTTCGACAACCTATGACATCTTTAAGGTACAGGCAAAAAGATCCACATTGCCAAGCTAGAATATATCAGCCATTCCGTTATACGGCCCAGCGGAGGAAGAGCAAGTAAATCCTTGAAATTTCAAACGATCTGCGTCTCAAATAAGGAATACACCAAGAGATCAAGTCTTAGTAAGAGCCATCTTTACCGAAATAAGAGTGATTATTGAGTTTATTTTATACAGTAATATGGTAACAACGGCCCCCGGAAGGGTTCTGCTACGGTACAATGTACTTGTACTTTGGTCATTTATTGTCCAAGTCTTGTACAAAGAAAGGATTTATCTATCTTAAATACAAAAATGACAGGCGAGAGGAAGATGTCAACCACCTTGGCTGCGTGATTCGAATAGAGCGCAACTGTGAGACTTGATTTCATAGGCAAACGGTCCTCCCATCTGCTCGAGCACTGGCTCTCCATTGGCTGAGAAGAACCCTGGATACGGCAGAGCCGTGTCAACCATGCGATGCCAGGTCATGCCCTCCGGAGGAACTGGTAGAATGACACTCTCTGAATTTTGACCCGCATTAAACGTAATAAACAAATCGCCAAACTCATGAGATGTTTCGGAGCTCGACTGGCTTTCTGCTCTTTCTTTCTTCAAGGTCATGGCGAGGAATTTACATGATGAATCCTCCCACTTTGGTGGAGACTGATTGCTTCCATGCCAATCGATATTCTCTTCTTTCAAAAAATCATGACTCTGAAGCAGGTCAGCTCGTCTCATTCTAAATGAATTCAAAAAGGAAATGAACTGTGTTGTCTGGATGCCAAAGCCTGTTTTAAGGGCGTTCCAGTCAAAAGACTTTCTGTCAACATAAGCAGGGGAACCTCCGGTAGATTGGCCGCACTCATCACCCATGCTAAGAATAGGGACACCCAAGGAAATGTAGAGGATGAAGAGGAAGTTACGAATTTGTTTGAGCCTTCTTTCAAGGACAGCAGGTTTATTAGTTGGACCTTCCTCGCCACAGTTCCAACTAAACTCTGCTGCGAGCTGACCACTGCTGAAGCTGACTAAATCAACGAGTGGAAGTCCAAAATTGTGAGAAATGTAATTGAAAGAAAATGAGGGGCCTCGACCATCAGAAAATATGTCCCCACTCCCGCATAATCTCGTTGCAAGGTCACTCAAGAGCCCTCACCTTTCAAAAGTTTCTTATATCAGTACAGAATTTTGTGTTCACTTCTGCCCATCTCTTCCAATGAGGAAAATGGACATCCTTTGGCATTTTGTTGATGGGATCCCAGCAATCCGCAATGATTTTTTTCCTTGAGAGTACTGGATCGAAAGCAATTGCCTCAACCAAAGGAGGCCGAGATAAGGATTCTCCATGAAATCCTGTCAACAGAGATGAAGCATTGATGAAACAGAAGCCATCAACATGAAATTCAGTCAGCCAGTGCCGAAGACTATCGAGGATCATCTGCTGAACAATTGGATAGTTACAATTCAGAGCATTCCCCTGTTTCAATTCTACTGGTCCATTCACATAATAGGACTCATCGTCGATACCCTGCAATGCTCCAGCATTGGCAGTATGGGTGAAGACTACTTCAAGAAAAACCTCTATTCCATTCATATGCAATCTCTTCACCATATCCTTCATTGATTTAATTGTGGATATGGGGTTATTGGAAGGCCCAAACAGACTCGCCAGGGAAAAGAAGTGGCAAGGAAAATATGGTCCGTTTTCCTCATCAAATGGGAAAGTTGGCTCTAAAAGAACTGCATTCACCCCAAGATCTTTAAGATGATCCAGCTTCTGAGCTAAACCAGAAAATGTCCCAGCAATATCAGCAGATAGTTGACTAGACTCATGCTCTGTGAAGCGCTTCACATTCAAGCTATAAATTGTCAACTTTTCTAGTGGTATGTTGGGATGGACATCACCAGACCAATCAAAAGTGGGTTCCTCCGTTAACAGTCCCCGGTAATTTACGCTAGTAGATCCTTTATCCTTGATTATTGACTTCATAACAATCTTGGCATATGGATCCAGTAATGTGAGGGCTGATTCCAACGGATCTGTACTTTTTCCCCTACATCGGAAAGAATAGCTCTCGTAAGTCTCAGCACTTTCCAGTGCCACATGCCAAATATCACCTGATCGATGAACATATGGATCCAGATCAAGCTCTAAAGCAGGCAATTCTGCCAACACGTCATCATATAAGCACAGAACCAGAGCTTCTGCATTTCTCGAAAAGATAGAAATATTCAGCGAACCATCAGTTGCAAAGGAGAGACCCAGTGGAAATGGGCTACCTCGACCTAAACCAACTGGAACACAAAATTTTGTTCCCCTGTGACTTCTAATTTCCAAAATACTCGAGGTATCCTCAAATGCAGACTTCAAAAGAAAGGAAAGAAAGAAGGGGATTTTCTCTGCTTCAAATTCCAGTTCAAGTGTATATGTACCAAGAGAAATTTGATTGAACGGCGACTCGAATGCCCTCCCATCAGGAGATGAGTCTTGAAAGTCCTCTGTCGTGTAGCATCTAGAATCTGATCTATAAACAACCCAAGACAGTAGTAATATATTGCTACTGCTATGTGATTGCAGCGATGAAACCTCAATATACACTGCATATTTCAAGTTTCTCTTTCCTACAGAAACCTTCATTTGATCGCCAGTCTCTGTCCTGAATAGATAAGTGGACTCCTTCTCGAGTTTGCCGAACTCTGTGGTAAGAGTGAACATCTGTTCAGTTGGTTCAATTGAAACATGTGCAGCACATACTTTCAAGCTAACATTCTGTGAAGGAGTCCCCATGACATCAGGCGTGAATCCTTGGCATAACTGCTTCTTGCCAGTAGCCATTCTCATGCCAGTAGCCATTCTATCGAAGGTACGTGACATCTTGCTTCTTGTGAGAGAACTGGATGATGAAGCTAACTTGGATACATCGGTTGCTCCACAGCTTAGACAGCATAGCCTTGTTACAAGTAATGGATGAAGAGCAGCCATCTATGTGCAGGTATGCCCAGGTTGTTCTCAAAGTAAGGAAATTTCTCCTCCAAATTTAAGCTATTTCCTGTTCAAAAATGGAACTTCCATTAGTCTACTTCCAGTTACAAAATACAACAATACCTACACTAAACTGCCATTTCAAAAATACACGAATCACATCCAAATTTTTAAATGAAGAAAACTTCCTCATATGAATCTGACGATAAACCTAGCCATGGAAGAGTGATCCCAAAGCAATAGATCACCCCTAAGTGAGATACTATGGATTCAGCATAGACACAGGCCTCGACTTAGTGCAAGAAAAATTCCACTAAGAAGAATTACTCTGGAGATATACATCAGATGTTACTGAACTAATAGCCACTTCGCATTAACATTCAACTATGCCTGGGCATCAATTACAACTTAATCCCTCGGTAATGGAATAAGTCAAGACATACACAATTTGAACCACCAATGCATCTACGGCCCAAAAGAAACAACTACAATTGCACTTAATGCAAGAGCTATCGACCTGGACAGACGATTCAACAAGCCGGTAAATCTACTCAGCCATACGGAAAGTTACCAACGAAAAATGGAGTTTGCCAACGCGAAATCATCAACACATAAAAACGTACGTATCGCAATATCAACTGGGCAGATCCCAAAACTCCAGTTTCCTAATTCGTCTCGAGGAACGCGTGAATACCTTTCAGCTAATCACATTGCAAACGCAACCCAAAAAGAAACAAACACCAAAGTTAATCTCTTGAGAAGAGGAAATACTCGTTCCCGACTAATGACCCCGCAAAATCACACGAAAGGGATGTTGCAACACGACCCGGAACGCCCAAAAACAGCAAAAAGAGAGGAGGATGAGGAGGACGACAAGAAGCAAGCAGACGAGATATGCAGCGGCATCAAAAGGGATGCAAGAATCGAGCTCACATCGCGCGGTTTTCGCAGCAAGAAGAAGCGAAGCAAGCGGACATTCCCTTCAGATGATTACAGATAGAGAGAGAGAGAATGTGGGAAGAGCTCACTTCATACGCAGTGAAGTGAGTGGGGTGACAGGATGGTGAGGAGACAAACGACAACGAGGGGGGAGTTTGTCCGTTTTCAAGATGTGGATCTCCTCCTCTCAGAGCCGCACAACGCAAAAGAACCGATGAGCCGACGGGTTGAGCCTTAGCCGATCCACCGGGAAAACGACGTCGGCCAGATGTGTTAGTGCGATTAGCATCCCCGTACGGCGGTGAATCAGAGATCTATCCTTAATCTTGCCTTTTGTCATAATTCAATTATGAAAAATCACTAGACATCATCCCTAATAGGATCCCTAATAGGATGATCGGTTCTACGGTAGGTAGTTTTCAAAGCCAAAACCTAAAACTTATATTTGCCATAATTAATTCTCAATTTTTGAACCCTGAAACCTATTAAATTTTTTCAGTCTAGTTTTAGATCCATTCGAGAACCCTTTTTTTTCCTTTTTTGGTTAATTTATTTACAGCAAAATCATATAAGGCAATAAGTAACAAAACAATTTAAAGTAAAAAATGACCAACAATAATCTTTATCTGCCAAAAAAAATTCATAAAATAAACATATAATCACGTATAATTATAAATGATAAAAGTTTAAACACATAATATAAAATATAAATTATAAAAACCCTTCCCCATTCGTCCATAAAAATTTGAGGGAAGAAAAAAGACTTGTGAGGATTTCCAAAGGAGGACAAACGATGAAGAAGAATTTATGGGAAAAAATTAGAATTTTGATTTTTTAGCTTATATAACTAATTCCAAAAGTGGGCAGTTTGGTTCGATTTCCGAGTGGGTATTCACTCGAACCAATTCCAAGGGAAATGGGTTCTTAAACCTATTTTTCAAGTGATCCAATCATATTTGATTGCACATCGTTAGTTGCTTATGTCAAATTGGACACCATTGTATGTACTTTCTTCTTTGAAAAATTGGAGAAACTTCTCGCTGTGGAGAGGTGACGTGCATCTACCATTCTGGTTCCTGTTATCTTATTTTTTTCACTTTTTCATCAGGCAAAGTACTTGCTATTATTAAATCGACATTATAAAAAGAAAGAATAATAAAAGCTAGGTTGTCTCTTTATATAAAAGGGTGCAATGAAACTAAGCAGGGTGCGGAAACAGGCATTCCCATTTAGTTTTTGATAAAATCAGACTTCCAGCAATCCCGTTATTTCAACTCTTTTTTATATTAAATCAAATTTGATTATTATCATACAGAATGTAGCCATTAAACTATTCATATATTCGAACCAACACCAGTTGCTCATAAGTCACAATGCATATTCCGACTAATTTCCCATTGTATATCCATTTATTTAGTGCTGTTAATTAATGTTTGGGCTTGGTCACTAATCTTTGTTTTCTTTTAGCTATGTTTAAAAGGATTTTAAGCCAAGCAAAGAAATTGAAGATGAAGGAAAAATATGATAGGGAACATTTTTTGAAAAGAACTAAAATTAGATTTTTTTGTACTTTTTGCGAAGATAAGGATACTTTTTGAAAAACAGATTTTATAACTTCAATTATGGAACTTTTCTTCCCGTTGTATAAAATCAAGCTCCATTAATTTGATGAAAAATAATTTTCTTGAAAAATATTTTCAAATAAAGCTATTTTCAAGAAAATTGGTTTGATTTTCCTATGTTGGGTTGCCTACGCAAATAAAATAGAAGTCATTCTAATATTCGGAACTAGCCTTTTTTTGGAGAAAAAAAGAGCACCTACCGCGCCCATCCGGGGAGACGTGAGGGCACCTATTTTAAGTTAACGGTGCTTTTGTCTTCTCCATTGAAAGATTATTTTTATTAAAATAATTTTCTACTGTCATTTACAATCAACAATAGATCTAAATTACCACCCATCTAGGTGGCGCTGCTAGCGGCGAGTTTCTCCCCCTAACGCAAGGGGAGGAGTTCGATTCCCCGGCATCACAAGGATGACTTATCCGGGGCACAAGGGGTGGTGGTGACTCACGTGTCTCCCCCGGGTTTACTCTAACGTCCTATCAGCGTATGGGGCTTCCCTAGGTCAAAAAAAAAAAAAATAGAAAACAATAGATCTAAATTACTGAAATGTGACCCTAATACATAGAGCTAGCAAAATGGGTCATAAACCCATATAATGACCCATTTTTAGTTAAATGAGTTATATATGGGTCAAAAATAAGTCTGAGAAAGTAAAGCACTAAAAGAAATGGATCTAAATGGGTTATTAGGAAACCCACTTTGAACCCATGGTCTTCCCTCTTTAAATTTTTTAAAATGTTTTTTAATAAAAAATCAAAAATATAATTATTTTCATATTTCAATTTTCTTTTCTTTCTTCTTTCTTTTTCTTCCTTCCTTAGTCGGCAGCCGGTAGGGCGACGGCTAGCCATTGGCCGGCAACGAGGCCGAGGCGAGGCTCGAGGTCGCGGCATGCGAGCTCAAGGTTGCGATGGTAGTAAGGCTCGGGTCTCATCGGATCGGTGAGACTCGAGCTCGCCGACGTCGGGCGAGGCTCGATCTCGCCACTCAACGCCCGAGAGCCTTGGCCTCACCAACAAGCGGCAAGACTCTTGCTCGCCGAGCGAGGCCTCGGCCTCATCGTATCGGCGAGATCGAACCCCATTAAAAATTTTGTATTGCATAAAAATGAGTTTTTTTTTTAGGTTTAGTTAAAAAAAAATTCATGTTACAATTTTTAGTTATTCAATGGTATGTTAACTTCAAATAAGAGAAGTATGTGCATAGTCTAATTCTTTATAAATATTTCAATTTATAGGTTTTTTTTAACTTTTTTTATTTTATTTACTATTTTTAATTTAATTTGAAGTTTTAATCCAACTAGCATATAGTAGAGGTGGATTTTCCTATAATATTAATAGGTTTTAGCAATACGGGTCGGGTCGGGTATGGGTTAATATGGGTCGGGTCGGGTATGAGTTACTTGATTTACACTATATTAATATGGGTCAAAACGGATTAAATAGGTCAAATATGGATCAACCCATTTTTGACCTAATCTAAACCCAAGCCGACCCACCCATTTGACGAGTCTACTAATATGGTGAAAGTGCAACAATTTCAAATTTTGAAGCCACAATTCTAGAAAGAAAATATCAAAACCCATATCATTCCATGGCCACTTTCATGCTTCTACATTAAAAAAAAAATTAAATGCATATCTAAATTTTACCCTTGAAAATCACTTTACCCTTCGAAAATAAAGGAAAATTCCAAAAAAGACTTCAAATATTTTTATTTTCTCAAATAAAAGCTTGAAGTGAACAAATAAGGGCCTCGAGTAGATTTTATTTCAAAAAGGATATGAAGTTGTTATGTTTATTTCAAATAATGACATGACTTTTTATATACGATGACATTTTCGTCATTTTCCTTTTTCTTTCTTTTGCCTTCCTCTTTTTGGTTCTTTTTCCTTCTTCGCGTAGTGGCCAACTGCAAAGGGCTAGGTGAGGGTCACCCTCACCCCAGGGGAGGCCGCCCCTCACGCCTGTTAGCGAGGTTGACTCTAGCCAATTGCAGGCACTTGACAGCCCTCACCCACTACTAACAATGGTCATCAATCCCTCATTGCCCTAGGTGAGGTCAACCCTCACCAAATTTGGCAAGCAGCCTCACCCTAGCCAGCGAGGGCTCACAAGCCCTCAATGGCTGACACTGGAAAAGAAAAAAGAAGAAAAGAGAAAAAAAGAAAAGAAGATTTGGACAAAAACATTCTTGATTGGTCATAAGGTTTAGATAGCTAGTCACCGATGAGATAAAGTCTTTATTTGAAATGATTATGGCTACTTCGATTCCTAGTTGACCATAATCACTTCAGACATTTATTTACTAAAAGATTCATTTCAACCTTTCATTTAAGAAAGTAAGGACATTGGGGCCCTTTTTTTTGGAATTTTCCCTACTTTTTTATTTTGGGGATCCGCATTTACTAAAACAATATAGCGTGCATTTACCAAATATATATATATAGCGTGCTGTTATTTAATTGCCTTTACTATTTTGTTTGCAATACGAGAGTAATTCCTCTTATAGCATCAACTCTTACATTCACACTCGCTAGCTTTTCTTTGGTTTTTCTTGTTGATTCACAATATGCTTCACGCATGATGACTAAACTTAATTGGGGTGATCACCAATTTTTATCTAATGAATAAATTACCAACGAGTGATCTTAAAAAAAAAGTCACAGATCTTTTTTTTTCTTAATATTGACAGTTGTCTGACATGCATCGGTCATGAACACTCATTGAAATTTACCAGTACCCAAAAAAAAAAATTGAATAATGATATAATAGGCCTTAAAATTCGCAAATCAATGTTGAAATCAATCTGCTAGAAGGGCCCCCATACAAGCCGGATGAAATTGGGCTGTAGCTGTACAATTAACAGAGGTGATTCTGCACCCGGACCATCATTTTCAAAAATTCCTATACCAGGACCGACTCTACGGGGATGTACACCTACGAGTCTCGTTTCCTTCTATTGACAAATGAAGCTCAAAATCCTCGGGCTTGTAGGATATCTGTGCAAAATGTGAAGGGAATTGCTGTCCTACATATCAGTTTCCCGCTTCCGAACTGACATCAGAACCGTACTTGCTACTACGGCGAGACATCCTTTTCGTCGGCACAAGAGGGTTGTTCTCTTCCTCATCGATCACCGCGGGTTTTCCAACTCGCCTCCTGAAAACAGGGTGTACATAAGCATCATGGAGATAAGCCTTCAAGTTCAGGTTCGGTTCCGTGGCCCTCTCGAGTGTGTCTTTTACCATGGCATCCTGTCATTCGTCGAATGAGAACATCAGTCATGCCAAAATAGCTAAAATAATGTCACTACAATTTTTAGCCACGGGTATCAATCCTCAGCCAGGCTCAAAGGGTGCATAATAGGGGATCAAATAGGTGTCTTTTAGCAGCTTAAATGACTAAGAATACTACATCAACGGAAAAGCTGTGCACACGAATTTCTCAAGGACGGGTTCTGGGAAAGGCTGCAAGACTCAGCATGCAAGCAAGTCATGGTGGTGTGTGCTCCGTGCGCTAATTAAACATTAGTGATCTAGTTAGCAGGATGCAAAACAGCTCTCATCATAACTTGATAAATGCATAAAGGGACTTCGATTTGCATATGTTACTGAACGAACCTGTAATGGGAACTTGACAAAGGCTGATTCAAAACGTCCCTTGCAGAATATATGAAACCAGATGGTTAAAATGGGTAGCACAATGAGAAGCGGTGTAGAGCTTTTCGCACCTTTTGTGCTCATTAGTCCCATCAGTAGAAGCTGAGATATTACCATCCCAATAATCAAGCGCCTCTGCACATCTGGCCAGAAGGCTGCCCCACTCTCATATTTTTGATCGTACACATTTATAACCTAGGTGACCAAACAAGGATCTATTAGCAACAAAAGTCTCTCAGAGAACTGCCTGTGAGATTATATTGAATTAGCAAAACATCCATCACAGGACTTTACAACAAAACTTTGGTCTAGGTTACAAACTTAGATGCATCTAATATACTTCATCATGAAAAAGATGTGTGGCCAAGACCCAACTAAAAACAAGTCCAATCAGGATTTCATTCAATAGAACTGCATAATTAACTGATGGGAAGATATGATTAACCAATACATGGAATAGGAAAGTCATTTTCTATAAAATATGCATCTCTGAACTGTTATTGGCATTTTCAGCATCATCCCTAGGCATCACAATATTAACTCCACATCTTTTATGAGGATAATTTACTACACTCTAAAAGCTTGGTGTTATTTTAATGAAGCAGGAAAACTTTCAAATATCTGACTAACAAAAATTCATATAGATTAAGCATCATTAACCAATTCAGTTTTCTCTTCCTCAGTTAGCAACTACTATGTCAAGACAATTGCTCGTATGACAGAAATCTTTCCAAAGCCAATAGTCATCGGTGTAAAAAACTTCCATGAACGTATTGCAGGGGATTAATGAGTTTAAGTGCAGGATTTCAATCCCCATTCTGACACTATCTGAGAGATAGCAAGTCAAAACCTAGACAGATTGTGTAGCTCAAATGCTTAGCATCCTCTGTCATGACAGTAAATGTAGTGATAGTTTTGACAATGCCGATTACTTGCCACCAATCCAGCAAAAGAATAAACTGAACAACCATATAATGTTGCATACAAAAAAAATTCTGAGATTAACAAAAAGAATGATACTTTTCCTTGACATCAAAGCTATGATACTTTTCCTTGACATCAAAGCTGACTAGACAGATTGCATAGCTCAAATGCTTAGCATCCTATGTCATGACAGTAAATGTAGTGATAGTTTTGATAATGCTGATTACTTGCCACCAATCCAGCAAAGAATAAAATGAACAACCATATAATGTTGCATATGAAAAATTTCTGAGATTAACAAAAAGAATGATACTTTTCCTTGACATCAAAGCTGACAGACCTACATATTCTTTGAGAATATTTAGAATCTATACTGGAGTTATAGCATACAGGGTCGGAAATGGCACATGTCACAGACACCTCACCCATGGCTGTAATTGCTATCATCCTAAGTGTGAATGTAGAAATAATGCTAAATCATGTGAATTGTTTTGGCAAACAAACCAAACCAGAAATAGTGCTTCGTACTTAATGTTTATATAATTAAGGCCAGTTCCATAACCTGTTCCTGATATTGAATGCAAGTATCGAGTTGTGGGACATCATGCTTTATATTAAACTTACAAGTAATTAAAAGAGACATGCACATAATGTTAAAAAATTTGAAAGTTCAACTATTAGCTCTGATGACCACAAACCTGGTGACGAAAAACCATATAGGCCAAAGCAAAGAAGACAATAATGAAAGGAAGCAGCACAGGCGTGACAACTGAATAGACGAATCCCAGCAAGAAGTAGAGTTGAATCCGAGGTTCAGATGTCGCGAAGCCTAGGCAACCCGGATCCATTGCCTGCTCTCTGTCCTTTTCTGTCTTTACCAAGAAAGTATTCTTCAAATGGAACATAACTAGGGAACCAATCTTAGAATCTCTGCCGCTATTCCAGCCCAGCCATCCACCATTATGTAAGTAATAAAAAAAGTTGCTTTCATAGGAATAGACACACCGACAGTTTTAGGTATCCTGAAACAGCAGCACAATTAGTTATGTGATGGAAGTAGATGCAAATCAGCTAATTGAAGCAGCAAAAATTCTATTTAAAAAAAAAAATTCACTGTTGGAGACATAAAAGTGCTTCCAAAAGAACAATGGAACATATATGAGTTTGCACACCCTCATCACTCCTGACGACAACATTTGGTTCAGGATGCTACGATGCACAAAATAAGTATTAATATGAGAGGTAACTTTTATCTTAAACACATTGTTTAATTAACATACTCTGTCGGAGCCTGATCGAGAAAAGATTTGAGTTGTTGCAACGCTGTTCCTGTGATGATGCTTCCAAGAAACACATTGACCAGTACAAACAAATGGTACTTTCCAGCTGATCTCGTCTCCAAAGAAGAGAGAGAGGCAAAGCCCTCTATTTTGACATTGTCATGAGAATAGTTGGAAGTAAAATAAGAAAGATCTTTAAGGCAATTCCCGGGAGAAATCCTTGAATTAAAGACTTCACGCCCTTCCTGCAACAGATATACCAAAAAGAATATCAAGGAATCAGCATCAGCATGGGCATTCCCACAATAGATTGATCACTAGTTTTATTTTATCTTCAATGAAAGCCTAATCAGGAAAGACTATGAGAAATGCAGTAATGTCTCTCTCAAGCTTAAAGTATGATGCATCGCCAATCTTCCTTCTAAAAGAGTTTGAATATCTAGTTTCCAATACAATGATGACTAACTTTCTAGAGATTCAGTACATAATCACTTCTTGTAAATAATTGAAAAAGCAGGACCCCAAGAGTAAGCAATTGGTACATAAATGAAAGCACTGAATAAATGACGCAGCCCTTACCTTTCAATTAATGGCTTTAAAAAGGGTAGAACCTTTTCAATCCCCTCAATGTTTGCAAGAGATTGGACAAATGCTATGGGAATCATAAAGAAAAATGTAAGGAAAAACAGAGCAACAGCCATAAGTAGTCTTCGAATAGTGAGCTCAACATAAGGAATTGCCAGATTGTCCCAATAAACATCACGGGCTCTGGTGCCCATTGTGTCAGCCATATTGTGGGGTTACTTGTTTGCTGAGTCTGAGCACACACAGCTGCTCCCCAACGACTCTTGAATGAAACAAATGCTGCAGGTATAATAGCCTTGGGATCACTGATCACTCTTTCTCTTTCTGCTTGTTCCTGCAGGAACATCACTTCCCAGCATAAAAACGAGGGTCTTGCCATATTCTCAAGCTTTTACTATTGGAATAAATAACTCTTTAGAAAGAATGACATAGTTAACGTGTCCCACTGCTATACTATTTTCATGCTCTGGGGCACTTGACGTGATGAATAACCTCAAGAAAATGGTCCAGAGAATAAAAGCAGTGACAATCGCATACAAAGTCAAAATGGCATGTGCATTTATGCCTCTTGGGGATGAGAACTTACTTCTTCAGTTAACTTCTCGATCTCAGCAGCATAATAATCTATAGCATCCACTCTAGTCCCCCAAAGACCACAAAATCCGGTCTACAAATAGCGCATATAAGATAAAAAAAGGTAAAATGTCATTAGTATAAGTTCAGAATAAAGTCCCTCAAATGTTCTGTCACAGTTGAAAAGGTAAAATACAAGCAAGACCTCCACTAAATTTGACATGCAATATTATGAGCACCTTCGTAGTTGGCTTCTGAGAAGGATTTCGCTCATATTTATTTTGGTAGTAAATATACCAATTTTGCAGACTCTTCTTCTTCTCAACCAACTTTGCCAGTTTGTTTGCATTGTAGACAACCTGTAAGTTAAAAAGATCATGAAGCTGTGAGGCCAACAAGAGCTGAAAACTAGAAAAGTCACTCTAGTCAGACACATTCTCCCTCTGTTTATCTTTCCTAATCCATGCCAAGACCCCCGTTCTTCCTCTTTTTTAGCTCCTCCTCCTTTAATCATAACGAATTCTCTATCCACAGAAAAAATGCAGGAATTTCAACAAAGATACCTGATGTGTAAGGTAGTAATCAGGATGATTTACACAGAAGAAATGTTCAACATGCTCACTGACTGATTCATCGGGATCTGGAGGAACATTCCGCACCAGCACCTGCATATAAACATCTTACAAATGAATAGATGTCTAAAGCCAATTTGGTAAGAACTACCTAATGGGTGTTAGAGATGCTCTTGACGGGAATAGACTTTAGCAATAATTCTAGCTTGAGAAACAATGTTGCATTGGTTTCCTTCTTGTTTTTTAACATGCCAGTGCTAAATGCAATAAAACCCATTCAATTTTTTTTCTAAAGCGGACTTGGAAATGTTAAGCCTATAACTAGCAAGGGTCAAATAAATGCTGACATGGTCCCACCCAACAAGGATAAAGATAGGCCTCAGAGAAAAATAATCGAAAAAAATGGATGTAGAAACTTTTACACATTTGATCACTGCATGTACCTCTAAACTGTCTTTTTCAGCAGTAATGCGAAAAATTAAACAAAACTTCTACCATAGACTAATCGGACATCATTACACGATGGTGCAGTAGGAAACGTATGGATGCCTAATGTTTAAGGACGGCTACTAAGAAGAACGTGGAGGGCCTGGGCCTTCTCCAATGGGCAAACAGATGTTCTTCTGTAGTTGTTATATCCGTTTGTCTTCAGCTTTTTCTTTAAGGAAAAACTAAATGAAAGACAATTGTGCTTCAGTTTTGCCATGAGCTCAAATGACGACACATTATGTAGTTTTTTAAAGTGATACTATACAGATGCCAATGATTGTCCAGTTCCAATGACCAAATAGTTACTATTATTATTATTTTTTATTATTTTTTTGCTAAGCTTACCGTCAGAGGAATACATGCTTCCCCCCACTTTAGAATGGTTCGCTGTCATGGCTAATCATTTTGACAAATTTAATTATTCTATCATCCAAATACATAACACTTTAATGACTTCAACTTATCAAAGACACTACAAAAATAAGCATAATCAAACATTGGCTGGCCAAAGTGTAGTACCAACCGTGAATTGGTCTGGACGACGATTTTCTGATGCCAAGAATTGCAATCTCTTATTAGTCATTATCTTGTATTCCCTATACAGAATGTAGAATGTCCAAAATGTAAAGACATAGGCCATCACCAGGTGCGCCCAGAACCTGGAAAGAAGTAAAACAAAATTCTAAAGTTAAATTTCTATTTCATCTCCCTTACATGGAATGAAGGAACAAAACTTGTCACAGCTGCAGAAGTATGTGTATCCAATAGAATTTTCACTGATGGCCCGCTTCGCACGTAACATTCTCAGCTGCAGAGTAAAAGTAAGGAGGATAACGATTATAAGGAAACATTCTTTTCACCTTTGTGATCCAGATGGAACATTGGATATCGAAAGTTTGTCGATGTTGCTGAAAGTAACATCCTTTATTGTCTCCAAAGTTCCTCCCGTCCAATTAACCGGCACCAAAACCGCGAAAGCTAGAAAAGTGATGGGGACGAATATTTTCAATCTGCACAAGAAGGCCTCCAAATGAGACGGTTCCATTAAAAGTGAGCAAAGGAAAAAACATTAAGCAACCATAGTCTGCATTGAAACCATATGCTCATAGTTGACCCATACTTTGATAATATAAATCAAATAAAATCAATTGACTGGGATGAACCACTCAAAGTCACTATGTGAGTAGCTTTTGAAGACTTCTAACATAAAATCAAAAATGCAAAAGCATCTTAATAGCTCACCCAAGAAGGTAAATCCTGATGTATGCAGCAGAATCAAGTCCCGCATGATCAATGAGCTCCGGTTCTGGCATCCTAAGAGCTGCTGGCATCCAACTCAAGAACCTTATGTATGTTCTGAAGTCTAAGTTGACAAAAGTGCTCACAAAGCCTCCAGAACGGGTTGGACTGCCTCTTATGCCCTTGAGATACCATTTTGGAAAGTAAACTCTATCATTTATGGGTTGTAGTCGTAATATTGCAAACGCAACAAGGAATGCAATTGCGGGAGAGGATATTGATAGCTGCTGAAACACTGATATCTTGGAGGCTGGCCATCGCTTATGAAACTTATAAGTCACCTACGTTTGAAACAGAGAAGAGTGAGCAAAGCCATGGTTCTAGCATCCAATTAGCTGTATGATATCATTAACTTTTGCTTTCATGATGCTTAATGGGAAAAGTTTCTTGATATGCAATAGAAATTTTGACAAGATGATGGAAATCTAACAAAAGATGAGAAGATTTGTCCCACAGAGTTCGCATGGTAGTTTACAAGAAGTTCTCTAAATCCTGGAATGGGATTAAGCTTTGAATAAAAATTAGAAAATTAAACTGCAATTTCAGAATACGACTCCCATGACTAGTTTTTCAGTCGATCAAAAGCATGGAAGGCTTATATTTAGCTAGAAGAAACAGGAGTGTACTTTGAAATTAGAATTTGAGACTACCAAATCAACATGCTATCAGATGCAACGAGTGGAAGGTGATCAAGATCAAAGAGTGACCTCAAATGGAATTGACACTGTGAAAACTATAAGAAACATCAGCCACCTGATCAGTGGTTACATCCTATTCTGCAATGAGGATCAATACTCATATAAGCAGTACATCGAGTGTAGTAAATGGAAGAAACTGATAATTCTATGCAGGGAACATTAACCTTCACAAAGAAATGTATAAGAAAAGTGAAAAGGGAAACTTATCAAACTATGCTAAACCAGTAAGATGACCGGACCTAGCTATTAGTGAACCTTCGAGAAGCAGTGGAAAGAAATCAGAACATGAAAATCTGCATAGGGTAACAAGGTCTCAGAAACAAATAATTCATCTTGGTCTCGGTACAGCTACTCAGTCTTTCTAAGTCGAGTACAAAAGGATACACATTTATTAACGCAATCAGCGCTGCATTTCTAAGCTACTGAGCAGATCAACACCAGATCATCATCTGGAACGCACCTGCACGATTCACTCATAAACGCATTAACCCAAAATTTCAATAAAGAAGAAGAAGAAGAAGAAGAGAGGTGACGATGGATACAAATATGCCAGCATCACCAATATTCAATCTTCTACTTACAAGGAACAACTAAATAGCCAGCATAGCGTAGCATATCAACTGTCCAATGCGCCTTCCAAAATCTACTCGATTGCTTCGTATAAGAAACAAACAAAAACCCTTTTTTTTTTACTTTGATCATTACAAAAGCCGGAAAGTAAAGAAAGCGACACGAGGCTTTGGCATGTGGCGTGTCTTCCCTTTCATCCCGCAGACGAAACAGAGGAACCCTCCGACGGGAACAGAACAATCTACAAACCACGCGCGATAGGCAAACGATTTCCCCACTTCGTCAACGACAATGCACGCGATTCTTACCTATCGCCGCCGCGTTTCCTCGGCATCCAAACGGGAACAGAAGAGGCCCAAGGCATTACGAAGCCAGAGCAAGAGCCAGAGCCAGAGCGAGGGCGAGAGAGATGACGTACCTCGTCCGAGTGGGCCGTTCGTCAGGATCAGACGCGACGAGGAAGGAGAGCGCAGCGACAGCGAAGCGAACGAAGGAGTCGAACAATCGATCAATGAAGGTATCTGTCCGCGAGCGAGAGGTGTTCAGGTTTATGCGATGGAGGCGAGGGAATGTGCGGGATCCAGGCTGAGAGCGAGGGGGGCCGGCAACGTGCAAGAATCAAAGCCACTTGGCGATGCGGGAAGGCAAACTGGCAGAAAAGGTGGCCGGTGATTCCCCCTCGCTCGTCGCGCATATTTATATCTCCCTCGACGTCCTTGGGGGTGGTGGCGGTGGTGATGCTGCACGGTGTCATGTTTTGAACGCTTCGGTTTTACGATATCGCCCTCGTGCTATCCCTTCCTTTGTTGCCTCCGAGTCAAATGAATGCCCCCCAGCAGATAAGGGAGGATGTCCCGATTCTCAAAATATCGATTATGCATGTCACGAGAAACGCGGTCTATGGAACAGTATTGCTTGTATAGAAAAAAATCTCAATAAATTAATGATGGTTGATCAATAAATACTCAAACATTAGGTATGTTCCATAAGGAGATATACGATTCAAAAGCAAGCACCGTACATATCCCAATACAAATTAATCTGCAATTAAAAATTGCAATTCTTCTTGTCACATCCTAACTAAGAAAGTCCGTTTTAAGATAATTTTGAAAAGTAATCGAGGGTTTTGGTTATAAATCTTCTCTTGATAAACGAGCCAAAACTGAATGCAAAATCTTTCCGTTACATATTAATTCTTAGTTTATTTGCTACTTGGAATGCACCTTTGGCAGGACTTCAGGAAGATCCGTTTGTCGAGCATTTGAAGCTTCATTTGCCCATGCATTGAACAATTCCAAGTTTTCTGTCAATACATGTGTTGTTAAGATTGTCGTAATCGAGGCCTGTCGAGGAACCAGTCATGCTTATTGGGAAAAGGATCATTTCGTGGTGTCGTTGCTCGAAAACTCGAAATTAATTTTTTTATTATTTTTGCAAGAAAATCATCGGAATTATAGAAAGATCCAGGTAAATTAAATTAAGGGATCATTCCTAGCCGCACGAAAGTTGGTGATTTGTGAATTTAAAAGGCCGGCTTAGCTGGTGCTTTCGATATTTGCTTCTTTTTACAATCAAAATGCGGCCTCCTTTCCCTGCCAGAATTCAACAGTGACTTGAGATGGTGAAAGTATAAAAAATTTCCTTAAAAATTGAATATTCTGATAAGCGCATCTGAAATGTTGGTGTTGTTTGAACTTTTATTGTGAAAGTGATGCTATTCAATTTTCTTTCTACTTAGACTCTATTTGTTTCACAAAAATAAATGATTTAAAAAATATTTTTCTTAAAAAGGATCGTCTCTATTGCTTGAAATAATTAGTTGATAAAAAAAAAAAAATTTCATTTCAACAACAATTTATATCTTAACGTCTTTGTGAATCACGAAGGTATTTTTCGTTCATTTATATTAAAAGCAATACAAGTGATCATTTTCAAGGAAAATGTTTTCCAAATCGTTTGTTTTCTGCAAAATAAATGGAGCCTTATTTAAAAGAAATAAGATATTTTAGTAAGGTACTTCTGGCTATATCGTCATTAGATTACAAATTATGGCAACAAATAATGATCTGTTTTGCTACATTATAATCAACTGTAGCTAGTCTTGAGTTTTCATTAGGTCATGTATAGAGAGAAAGAAATCATTTTTTTTTTTTTGGAAATTAAGTGATCATTTAATTAAGTGGGTGAAGTGGGGAGTTATGAAATTTATGATTACTTGATTGAGAGAGAGCATTTAATAGTTTGTTTTTTATGTTATTTTTTTTGTCCAAAATTTTATGCTATTTGAATGTATGGGTAATAGTGGTATAACCAAAGGGTGAGACAAATTTCATCACTCGTTAAGGGCGTGTGCGGAAGTATATGGATATGGAAGAAAAGATATGACAAACCAAAAATTACCTCAAAAGAAAATAAGAGTAGTTATTTTTCCGGCGGAGGAAACGGATGAGGTTAATTATTTTCTGAGTGGAGAAGTGGGTATGCTGGCGGTGGATGAAATGTAGTCATTAAACTTTCATATTTTTGGGGGGATGAAAGATAGTTTTGGAGGGGATTAAAAAAACAAAATGATATCGTGACTTAAATATGTAGATAGATATCAAAATATAACTTGTTTATAGATACATTAGCAAAGTGCAGGCACATTGCGTGCCTGCAAAAAGTTGACATGTGAAAAATATTAATAATTATCCTTAGTGTGAGATGTTTGAGTTACTAATAAATGGAAAGAAATCACTAACACCATATGAAGAAATTTTGTGTGAAGGGGAAAACTTTTCAAGATTTGATTTTTCTTTTTTGGGTGAGGTTTAAAGGTGGAAATATATTTAAATTTTAAAATTGAGATAATGAGAGAAAAGACAGAATAATTTATTTACTCATTTATTGATTGATAATTTTCATTATTAACAATTGAGGATATTTTGAGGGGAAAAGGAGAAACAAATTTGTCTTGAAAGTGGGTTGCGTGTGAATGAAAGTGACATTTGAAAGATTACGTAAAACCACCCTCCTGAGAAATATTTAAATTGGAGAAGTTTATTAAAATGCACCATAAAAGAAGAAATTGCACACATATATGGATAGAGAATTTTAAGATTCGATTTTTTAATGCTGTTGTGATATAAAAAGTTTCTAATTCAAAATTTGAAATATGTACAGATAAGACAAAATTTACGCATTTATATATGGATATAATAGTTGTAAATAAATGAAATGAGAATATTTGAGAAAGAGAAAATTTTCATCGATATCCCATAAAAGGAGGAGTTTTGTATATACTCTTTGGATGCGTGGATGCCATGGAATGTGTGCCTTTTATGAATTGAAAAATAAAATATGCCAACTTCTAAGCTCCATAGCTTATCGGAATAAAAAATCAGCCGACTAGACCTTCTCGTGAGAAAAGAGTGGAGCGTCTTTCGTCCTAAATACTCCGTCCAATACTCGATATTAGTGAAAGAGCTAATGTTAACGCCGATTAAGGCATGCTAGTGGAGCGTCTTTCGTCCTAAATACTCTGTCCAATACTCAATATTAGTGAAAGAGCTAATGTAATGCCGATTAAGGCATGCCTACCACAAAATCACGATAATTTATGAAGTCGAATAATATGTTATCATTAATTTATCCTAAGATAGGAAGTGCTTGATATGAAAATTCCAAGAACCATAGAATTTAAATGCAAAGACTACCAATGTGTGAAGAGGCCATTAATTTGATAATCATTGACATTAAGATTTGTTACAAGTTGATTGTCTATTACAATATTTGCTTGCATGTGTCAACAATTGTTTATTTGATTGGATATTAACAGTTGCAGGAGATCTCACAAATATTGCACTTGTTCGATACACTCCTAAGATCATAAAACCTTTAGTTGTAGTAATGGAATACTATTATAATGTGGTAGTGTAATAGAACGGGAAAATTGTCCAAAAAGTCTTAAACCTATTGTATTTTTGCCAATTCAGTTCTAAAACTTTTAATTTTGCCAATTGAGTCCTAAACATTTTCACTTCTTGCCGATTCAATCCATCCGGTCAATTTTGGCCGGAAAATGCTGACGTGGATGCCGGCGGTGTCACATAAGACTATCGGCGCTAACGTTGATAAATTTTAATAATATTTTAATATTTAAAAATA